>NC_139219.1:131469456-131754456 GCF_055691185.1 Crinia signifera
TCCAATGTACGCAAAATGCTCCACTCCTAGCTGTATGCTGGTGATAGGGTCAGTTGATCACCAGGATACTGGCTATGTGCCGCAGTTCCCACAGAAGGCACGGCTCCACTCTTCGCCGTATGGTACGTGGCGGGAGTACGTCAGTATATATGAGCCGGGTTTAGCTGGAGACAGCCCAATTGATGTGAAGCGGCTGCGGCCGTAGTCACCGTTGAACAGGGACCTGCCGCTGATTGATTGCGGGTGATGGAATAAGCAATACTTGCAGGTAATGTACCATGGGTTACCACTGTGATGGAAAGTATATACAGTAGGTCTTCAGAAAATGCTCAGGGTGGCTTTATCAATTGAGTTCAGGATAAATGGTGTTCTACTTTTTGGAGAATTTATGCCCATTCAGCCTGCAAATCACAGCTATTTAATCAAAATTCAGCCAATCCCAGGTACCTTTTTAATTAGTCGGCAGCTGGGGAGGTCTAGCATTATTCTATAGCTCGAAAAATTCTAACAATACCTAAATAAATAAATAATTAAATGTTCAACACAGTCATAAAACATAAAAACCCATACCATTTGACTAATTCAATTACCAGTCATGTCAGACTTGCAAGGAGACTAGTCTTTAAGGTCAGCAGCTATGGATCACCCTTAATTACAATTGTATATCAATTGTTTATTTTGTGTATACACAAGTGCCTGACGGTACCACCCCTTCTTCTTTTGTCAATTGGAGGGCGGCATCTCTCCACCGTAGTGCCTGCTGGTGTATACTGCACACATCTACCCCCAGCGCTCCAGACCCATTTTTGCTAAAGATTTATTGCAGGAGGCCTGGCTTTTTGTCAGAAGATTGATTGGCTTTTAAAGTACAGGGAACTGTAGTTTCTATTAGAAACATAGAATTTGACGGCAGAAAAGAACCACTTGGCCCATCTAGTCTGCCCCTTTTTTAAACATGTTACCTCAAACCACATTTGATCCTTATTTTTTTTGTAAGGATATCAATATGCCTATCCCAAGCATGTTTAAATTGTACTACTGTATTTGCCTCTACCACCTCTGCTGGGAGGCTATTCCACTTATCTACAGTAGTACTCTTTCTGTGAAGTAATCCATCCTCAAATTTCCCCTGAATCTTCCTCCCTCTAGTTTCAGTGCATGTCCTCGTGTTCTGCTGCTCCTCTTCCTGTGAAGAATGTCACAGGACTGCCTTTGTAGTTTCTTTACTAAGTATATATTCGGTGACTGGTTCTCATTTCCACCTGTGCTAACCTTTTCCTAGGACCCTACACCATTTCCTTAACTTATTGTATTGTAGCTTTTACCACTGCTACCCATCTTGGTCACTTTTCACTGGACCTTTTTCTATCTTTTAGACCCAGTGATCACATATATGCACAATATGTGTGTGGGTTCCCATGGGACCAGCAAAAGGACAGCAGGATAGCAGGCTCCTGGCAGAGCAGGAGGCTCTGACAGGAAGGGGGAGAGGCCGGCACGGAGGACGGCAGCAGTAACACTGATGAGCGGAGCCTGACGCAATCTCATTGCCGCTTATACTGGCCGTGCATTCTGTCATCACTACAAGTGTGAGTCACTGTCATATACCCGGCGCATTACGCTTAGTACAAGCTTAGTACAAGCATAATCACAGTCTCTGCCTTGCAGATCCTCATGCTGCTGCAGAACCTCTTAGATTTTCTGCTACTGTTATCATCTGAATACTTAATAAACCAATGTTCTAATTAATCTTGTGTAAATTAACATCACCCAAACACTGCAACACTCTGCCTACAGGGTATGGGTATAGGACCGCGTGTTTGAGAAATAGAAAGTGAAAGTGCACTATATTAAATAAAGAGGATATTTTATTAAAGTACAGACAATATGCACAGCACAGGGTACACTATGAATTTGCAAAGCTAAAAGGCTCAGAGAACTACACTACATGAAAGTTTGCCATGGAGATGCATCTTAAATGCAAAAAGTTGTGGAAAGTCACAATTAATCCAGGAGCATGTCCAAACATTGATGAGGTGCATAGAGCCATTGGAATGATTGGCTTAGCTGTGGTGCAGCATGTATACTCCATTATCAGTGGGAAAGAATCCACAAAGGAGATGTAGACAGCCCTGCAGATGGCGTATGAAGGTCTGATAAGATGGATAAGACTGAGATGCATGCTTTATGAGACAAAGTTAAGTACCTGCAAAGACATGAACGATTACATTGATAAATTGTTGTCAATATCTCAGAAGTTGGCATCTGTGGGTGCACAGGTGGAAGATGAGGAGGTGGCAATGGAATGGCGATGTTACAGAATCTGACACCAGAATTTGATTTCCTGGGATCTAATGTTACCAAGCTCACAACAGAAATTGTAAGGGCCAAGCTACTGCAGTTTCAAGAATGTATTCCTGTCGAGACAAATGCTGAGGGTTCTGCCTTACTGACAAAAGATGTATTACTTTCATAAGCGCTGTTATTTACTTTTTCTTGCTTTTTTGACCTGTAGGGGCTGAGTACCCCTAATTAGCAGCTGCATAGTGAAAGTAATAGTGACTCTGCACTACAGTAAGTACACTATTGTCCATTTTGACAAAAGGTACAAAGTCCAGAAATCTCAAATTCAAATGCTTTGTGTGTGCGCAGAAACAGTGTGACAAACCAAACAATTCAGCACTAAATGTAGCAGATAGTCACAAGAAGAATTGCCGGTACAGATGTAGCCAGCCTCATCCAGCTGGGTGCTGGTGGTCGGATCGCCAACTGCCAGCCGCCTGGCAGTTGGCGGTTTACTTCTTTTTAAAGTCCTTACTGCTTCACAATTTGGGACCATCATAGTGCGTCTGAGAATTAAAGGTGAAACGGTCAGCACGAATATCCAAGATGTCTAGTTTGTTCCAGACTTGGTAAGCAATCTAATTGCTATTAGTGTTCTAGAGAAGAAAGGTCACAGAGTCCAATTTGTGGAGGGCAAGTGTATGGTGAACAATGAGTGTCAGGCCTGTGGTCAGATCCTGGCTGGAAGTAACCACAGGCAAAGGGGCTGGCTGGTACTGGAACCAAGGAACTTTGCTGAGGGTACTGTGCATGCCAGGGACCCTCGGACAGTAGGTAGACGTGACCACAGAATAAAAAGATAGTCTTTATTGATCACAGAAGACAATATAATAAACTGAAGACTTTGGATACTGGTATAGGTATCGCAGGATTGGCTGGGTAATTAGCCATACTGGGGAACTCAGAGGATAGGCTGGAAATGGACATGTGTCAGGGAAAGACATGGCTGCTCCCATATCTGAGAAAGGCGGGAAGCCTGTTTGTTTGGCACATGGTCCGAGGCCTACAGTAATGGTGGTGGTGTGGAAGCCACAGGAGGCTGGAGCTGAGCATCAGGGATGACAGGCAGGGAGCGGAGTGTAGCCATGGGCATAGTGGCACCTGGAGACTGCTGATCTTGCACAATGCGGGCTGAGCACACACAGCACTGATAGAAACAGTGGCGAACGCAGGGGGGGGGGGTCCCCTCTTTCCATGGGTACAAGAATTTAAAAAATAGGCCCTGGGGAACCGGAGATATCTGACTTCAAAGCAGTGGTCCCCTTCCAAGACTGTTAATTGCTCTTCCCAGTCAGATATTTCAGGTTCTGTCTGACTTAGATGGACACTAGTAGCTTGTCTCTACTGTTCCCAGAACCAGAGATATAAGCCTTCAAGCAGCTGGTTACTGCTCCAGCTCCACACACCTGGTATGTAGTTTTATATTCTCTTTGGCAGATTGCTCTGCCTCCTGAACTCTGATCCGCTAGTCCCCAGTACCGTTTGGTAGGTGGGATTCTCTAGTTTTGAATTCCATTAAAAAAAAGCTCTAGTTCCAGGAACTGGAGATATCTGCAGTCAAGCAAGCTGTCCTCCCACCAGAAAATTATGAATAATAAGCCCACTCCACTATACACCCCTCCTCTGTGTATTAAACATCCTCTACCACCCTGGAAGTTATGTATCAGGGCCCCTTCATTCAGCCCAATGCCCCCTTCTCCCACCCCATCTCCCACCATCTGTGCAGTAAAGGGGTAACCAGTGGAAATTACTGATCCAGGCCCTACATGCTGAGCGGTTGATATAATACCCCCTACCACCCGTGGGACATCAAAGCTTCCGCTTATAGCACCCCCCACCCCTACCACTGAAGGATAGGTAGAGGCCCCAATACATTGCTATGCCCAGGGGTCTACACTGCTGTTATATTTATATATATATATATATATATACTGTATATATATATATATATATATATATATATATATATATATATATATATATATATATATATATATATATATAGGGAGAGGATCCGGCACTCTATGCACGTAATGCTGACTTGAAAATTATCATAAAAAGATAAATGCTGCGGTGCCTTCAAATTGTAAGTCCAGGTCCAAAGAGATGGGCAAACAGGTACAGAGAAGGATGGAAGCGGCACTCAGCAGACTGCAATTAAAATGTCCTTTATTCCAACGGTTTCGGGGCATGCTGTGTCCATCCCTGACGACGGGGGGTAACCCCGAAACCGTTGGAATAAAGGACATTTTAATTGCAGTCTGCTGAGTGCCGCTTCCATCCTTCTCTATATATATATATATATGAAAAAGAGAGTGAGAAGGGCGCCTCCTTGTGCCGTATATTTATATAATTTTGTGAAGTAACCCTCCACCTGAAAGATAGATAGCACCTCCAAAATTTAAGGAGTACCGTAGACAGTGGTATCCAACCACTGTATTTTTAGCCTGAAGTGTTAGTCCTCCTGCTGGCGGGAGTCATCCACAAGATCCTTATTCCTTATATCTCATTTGTTATACCCATGTAAGACAAGAATATACAGGAAGCGGAAAATAGTGTAATACTGTTAAAAGGTTTAATTAAATTGTCAAAATAGCAACTTAGTTGCGCGTACAATGTTTAAAAGTCATAAAAGCTTATCTGGTGTATGCTCCAAGTTGCATATCTGAGCACAATCACCGGTCAGCCGTCAGAGTTCCCTCAACGCGTTTCAAGGTTTCAATTGGAACTAGAACCATTTGGAGAAGGAGAAGCCGCCCCCTGGAATAAGGAGTTCTATAAAGACCATCTCTTTAAAAATGTACATACACTATAAGGAACCATTAGGTAGCGCTAGTACCACCACCAACTATATATATATATATATATATATATATATATATATATAGGGTTGTGTGGACGGCGGCACTCCCAGACTGAGAAAGAATACAACGGGTGCCCAGCTTGTGGTCAACGTTTCAGGGCCCGTGCACTTTTATCAAGAACAGCAGAATGTTCTTGATAAAAGTGCACGGGCACTGAAACGTTTACCACAAGCTGGGCATCCATTGTATTCTTTCCCAGTCTGGGAGTGCCGCCGTCCACACAACCCTAAATATCCCCCACCTAACTGGAGGGGCCATTACAGCACACAGAGTGCCGGCCAGTACCAACAAACTATATATATATATATATTCTAGAGGGATAAACAAGAGCGCTACATAGTGCAGTATGAAAATGATATTTATTCTTTAAAAGTACTTTCTTCCAGTAAAAACAGGTATATATGACGTACCACAGTGGGCGGTTCAACAACCGCAGGACAACAGCATGAACGAAGGTGTCACAGACACACTTAAAGTTGGAGTGGTTACACTCATGGGTGCTGGTGCTCAGACGCATCAGATGGACAGACTCCAATGCCAGGCCAAGCCCCAACGCGTTTCGTAGTCACGTAATTTGTCAGACTATGTGCTGTTGTCCTGCAGTTGTACTGGGGACTGTGTGCTGCAGATCATAGCTTGCCCGGTGCCTTCCGTAATGGCCCCTCCAGTTAGGTGGGGGATATTTAGGGTTGTGTGGACGGTGGACCTTTAGCCCAGAGGTTATCAACCTCGGTCCTCAAGGACCCTCAACAGTGCACATTTTCCAGGTCACCTGGTAGGTACACAGGTGCACTCATTATTCACTGACACATTTTAGGTCTAATTAGGTCACCTGTGATTCTGTGTGGAGACCTGTAAAAAGTGCACTGTTGGGGGTCCTTGATGACCGAGGTTGAGAACCTCTGCTTTAGCCCACTCGGACCTAACCGTCTCAAGTCCCAACTTCTGCTGCTGATGATCATCTCCAGTGGTCAGAGGAGCATGTGATGGGCTCTCCTCCAATCAGAGCTCAGCATATGCTCCTCTGACCCCACTGCAGTGCCTCCTGGGATTGTTTACCCATTAACGCACTACAGATTACTATGTGCTGCCCTGACCCTCTCAAGACAGCTGAGTAGCAGAGGTAATCGGCATCAGACGAGTCCCTTCTGCTCCTTTACTCTGGGAGGAAGGCAGGGGCCCTGCGTGTATTGTGAGCACAGAAGAGCCAGAGACAATGGAGGAGAAATGCCCCAGTTCCACCCATGGGAGGAGCTAAGTCATGCTGGTATCAGATCGCAGAGTGGGCTATTGAACTGTGCCTGCGCCCCCAATACTTTTATAACTAAAATAATGCATTTGCCAAAACAAAAACAAATATTTTGTGTATATTGATGTTAATTGATAGTTCTATATAGATAAAAAATATATTATTAAATGGAAGACAGGGAAATAATTGAAAATATGGTTATTATCTTTTCAATATTACAATCATAATTAACAATATACAGAGCATCTATTCAGGAAAGTGTTTTAATAGGTTTTACTACACAAAAAATGAGCTCAGTAAATTCCTAGCCTACCAAAGCAAAATAATAGAAAGCTTCCAAGAGAATCCCTCAGCAAAGGTTAGTGCCAAACATTTTTTAAGCCTAAGGCAGAATTTCTGCTTACTCAGCAATACTAAGTTAAAGCAGTAGTTCATGTTTCAGATGGAAATGTCCCCCCGCCTAAAAATAATATGCTGCATTCTTTAATGACACTGATTGCACGGCATCATAGACCTCTACTGCTCATTGCCTTTCAAGAAAATTGAATATAAAGAGTTTCCTTTCCTGTTGTACAAAAGCAGTTTATGGAATCAAGGTGGAACTTGAAGCTTGTACCACATCACCCCTCTGCAAAATGATCTGTTCCACTGTGCAGCTCATTTATAATGTAAAGGCCCCCACACATTAGGACGACTTCACCTCTCGGAGCAGTCGTCTGCAATCCCAACTTGAGCCACCCGAGAAGGTCCCGGGCGGCAGAATCGCATGCCATCCTTATGGTATATATCACATGCGACAAGCCTGCCTGGTTCAGAAGCTATACAAGATATTTCAAGTCTTATTGACATGAATTATCTGACCTCTGATTGGCTGAGAAGCTCAGTCACTGGATCCCAGAGGCTTTTGCTGTGCTGCAGTTACACACAAGCCAGACAGGGCAGGCACTGAGCGAGCACTGTGTACATTGCAGCACTCGGTTCATTATCATCCTCACAGACACTACTGGGGGACAGGAACACAGAAACATCCCATCTGAAATAGAACTCCCATCTTTGTAAATTTCCACCTGTGGTGTCTGGCACTGTATCCATCCTGCACTGTAACCTGCGCTATATATGACCATCGCTTTATCCAACCAGCACTGTAACCACACTGTATCCAATCTGCACTGTATCTAACCTGTACTGTATCCAGCCCACAGTGTATATCATGCACTTTAACCCGCTCTGTATCTAATCTGCAATGCAACTTGCACTACCATACCCCCTGCCCTCCCACCATTCATCAACCACCTTCCCTCCCACCATCATCATCCCCCTCCCCATACCATCATCTCCAGCAAGCACAAGTACCAATATGCACTCAGGAGTACATGCAAAAAATAAATTATATATATATATATATATATATATGTAGTTCTTTTTTTTAAGTGTTGAAGTGAATGATATACACTGTGGGCTGGATATAGTACAGGTTATATACAGTGCAGATTTGATAGTGTGGTTACAGTGCAGGTATATATATATATATATATATATATATATATATATATATATATATATATATATATATATATAGCAGTTTTTTTTTGTGGAAGCAGGCACTCACCATAGACACCAAAGTAGTTGAAACAAGGATTTATTTCATGGTATTGGTCGACGTTTCGGTCCTCACAGGGACCTTTGTCAAGACACGAATCTGTCACATCAAGGACCAGGAACACCAGGCAGTGTACTAATGCAGTGACTGAGACAACTATTTATGGCATCACACATGTAATGGATAGCGACACCCACTTCCTGTTTCACAAACAACCGGAAGTGTACTCAAAATAGTATAAAGACCTAGTTATGGGAAGCACTAACCAACTTAATATGTTGTGCCCATAGCGTTATAGTCCTAAAAAAATTTCCATACCAAAAAAATGAAGATAAAGTCAAGATTTATGTCAAAGAACCAGGTTCCGTTAAACCAGAAGTTGTATGCGTTCCAGCACTGTGGAACGCACACCAATACCGGAAGTACGCGCCGTTTGGCGCGCAAACACACCAGGGGAAAAAACAAACCAATACAGGATGTGATATGCGTTCCAGCAGTATGACTCACTGGAACGCAAGCTAGAAGAGCGGAAGTGACCTTCCGTTTTAGACTCTAATCGCATGGAAGTTGTTTTGTAAGCATAAAAACCGAAAAAACAAAAAAATGGAAAAATAATAATTCTATATGCGATTAGCTCAGACTAGATAACGCTAATGGGATATCATCAATATAAACCTAATATGTTATGCATGTAGAGAAGTGCGCCATAAATACTTTGTCTCAGAAAACTGCCTGATGCATCACATTGGTGTACAGTACCTAAATCAACTCTATGCACATAAAAACAAGAAAAGAGAAAAAGAAAATGAAAAAATTGAAAATATAGTGATAAACACTAATATACTATAATAGAAAAATAAACGAAAAAATATTTTTATATATAATAAAGTACATGCTGCAAAGTCCCACAAATATAAAGGTATTTTCAAAGGAAGATATTATATGCAATATGCTCATTAAGGCCTCTTGGAGCCAAAGTCCCCAGATCATAAATCCAACGTGCCTCCCTCTGATGAAGCTTTTTACTTCTATCTCCGCCACGTGGTAGGGGTGGTATGAAATCGATGAGCATACATCTCAGACTAGCCACGGAATGTCCGAGTGCTAAAAAATGTTTCGCCACAGGTTTGTCAGATTTTTTCTGCTCGAGAGCTTGGCGGATAGACAGGCGGTGATTCGCCATACGCTCTCTAAAGCATCGTGTAGTCAGTCCAACATAATACAGTCCACATGGACACATTAAGATATAGATCACAAATGATGCCATACAAGACAGTCTATGACGGATCTTAATTTTTTTGCCAGTATGTGGATGAGGGAATGTCTGGCCAACCAGCATCGATCTACAAGTTGTGCAATCTGTGCATCGCACACAGCCAAGGCGTTGTGTAGAAAGCCAGGTAGAGTTACTGGAAACAGGTTGTATATGAGGTCTCATCAGTAGTTGCTTGAGATTAGGTCCTCGACGAAAGGATTGCATAGGCGGCCTTTTGCTGAGATGACCCAGCTTAGTATCTGTCGATATTATCGGCCAGTATTCCTTTATAGCCTTGCCCATAACGTCGGATGCCGTGCTGTACGTAGAGGCGAATATCATACGATCAGACCCACAACTCTGTGTACTGGCAAAAAAATTAAGATCCGTCATAGACTGTCTTGTATGGCATCATTTGTGATCTATATCTTAATGTGTCCATGTGGACTGTATTATGTTGGACTGACTACACGATGCTTTAGAGAGCGTATGGCGAATCACCGCCTGTCTATCCGCCAAGCTCTCGAGCAGAAAAAATCTGACAAACCTGTGGCGAAACATTTTTTAGCACTCGGACATTCCGTGTCTAGTCTGAGATGTATGCTCATCGATTTCATACCACCCCTATCATGTGGAGGAGATAGAAGTAAAAAGCTTCATCAGAGGGAGGCACGTTGGATTTATGATCTGGGGACTTTGGCTCCAAGAGGCCTTAATGAGCATATTGCATATAATATCTTCCTTTGAAAATACCTTTATATTTGTGGGACTTTGCAGCATGTACTTTATTATATATAAAAATATTTTTTCGTTTATTTTTCTATTATAGTATATTAGTGTTTATCACTATATTTTCAATTTTTTCTTTTTCTTTTTCTCTTTTCTTGTTTTTATGTGCATAGAGTTGATTTAGGTACTGTACACCAATGTGATGCATCAGGCAGTTTTCTGAGACAAAGTATTTATGGCGCACTTCTCTACATGCATAACATATTAGGTTTATATTGATGATATCCCATTAGCGTTATCTAGTCTGAGCTAATCGCATATAGAATTATTATTTTTCCATTTTTTTGTTTTTTCGGTTTTTATGCTTACAAAACAACTTCCATGCGATTAGAGTCTAAAACGGAAGGTCACTTCCGCTCTTCTAGCTTGCGTTCCAGTGAGTCATACTGCTGGAACGCATATCACATCCTGTATTGGTTTGTTTTTTTCCCCTGGTGTGTTTGCGCGCCAAACGGCGCGTACTTCCGGTATTGGTGTGCGTTCCACAGTGCTGGAACGCATACAACTTCCGGTTTAACGGAACCTGGTTCTTTGACATAAATCTTGACTTTATCTTCATTTTTTTGGTATGGAAATTTTTTTAGGACTATAACGCTATGGGCACAACATATTAAGTTGGTTAGTGCTTCCCATAACTAGGTCTTTATACTATTTTGAGTACACTTCCGGTTGTTTGTGAAACAGGAAGTGGGTGTCGCTATCCATTACATGTGTGATGCCATAAATAGTTGTCTCAGTCACTGCATTAGTACACTGCCTGGTGTTCCTGGTCCTTGATGTGACAGATTCGAGTCTTGACAAAGGTCCCTGTGAGGACCGAAACGTCGACCAATACCATGAAATAAATCCTTGTTTCAACTACTTTGGTGTCTATGGTGAGTGCCTGCTTCCACAAAAAAAACTGCTATATTTGGGAAATTATCCTCTAGAGCGGAGCACCGCAAAGTCGTCTACAGAAAATGGATGGAGTGCGGTTCCTCGAATCTATTATATATATATATATATATACTAGCTGACCTGCCCGGCGTTGCCCGGGAAAACCTTGGGTTTTTTTTATTTCCAAAATTGCTGAAAAATGTAATCTTACAGTATGCTGTGCCAAAGACCTAAGATTGTAATTTGTTGTAGATTCCACCATAATGTTAGAATGTGTTTGCATTGATACTCAATGACGGCAATGAATTCAGGTGTGGTGTTGTTGTTTGAAACACAACGATCCTGAGTTTATAACTTGTATGTGTTGATGAATTCTACATCCACTCCTGAGATTTAGCACCTATGACATACCTGTGACAGTGCCCCTGTAACAGTGTGGTGCAAGATGGCGTACCTGATTCTGGACTTGACGGCTTCGGCAGCTTCGGACCTCTTCTCTGGAAGAATTTGTGGCAGGGAATGGCACAACCCAAGGAGACCCACAAAAGCAATACCACTAACAGTTAGCAGCGACAGTAATTTATTTTACTAAAAACACACTCATTGGTCGCTGTAAAGTTTCAATAGCAAATAACAATAAGAAATACTCAGCATAATAACATTCACCATAAAGCATCAAATAAAACAACAATCACTCAGTATGCTAACCTCAAATAGTCTATGGCGGTTCTAACTGACATCCGCCAGGTGATGCTTCTTATTTCTATCTATCTTCACTCTCTAATCGGCAATCAATTTCAACACTTCACAGAACTTAATGCAAATTATTGGCAATAAACAATATACTCTGTCACGGATAACCAGTCACTGCTCAAAACAATGGTCCCTCGTCGACAGGTCCTCACATGTATACAGTCCCTATAATAGTGTGCACACTAATGTAAAACAGTCCTCTGAACACATGGGCAGGCAGATTACCTTGGGGCAACCTCCTGTTGGTAGCTGCAAAACAGGCTGCAGACATAGCCTCAGTACATGGCTGGCTTTTACAGTGAGAGTCTCACAGGTGCTGTCCCCGCTCTGGCTCTAGGGGTTCCCCTATTCTTGACAAGCAGCTAATGCTGTGGCTTGAAGCAACAACCCCTCTCTGTATGTGGGTTGTAAACAGGTGATATGGGATGACCCTTCTGGGTATTACAAGGGTGCACTGCAGATGCTGCCACAGGGAGACTGAATCAGTACCTTGGGTGTTGCTGGTTCCTCTGCTGGCTGGGTGCTCCAGTGTGCTCTCTCTCTCTCTCTCTCTCTCTCTCTCTCTCTCTGTCTTCCTGTTTCTTCTCACACTTGGGACAGCAGCCTTCTTCACCTTCCTCTTACACTCCTTTACTCTCTGACACTGGGTTCTGCAGCTCCACACTGATGCTGTATTTCACAGGGCTTTCTCTTCTCTCCTCTCTGCACACTGCTGCTGGGATCACCTCTGACCTCCCAACTTCCTGTCACACGTAGAGGGGAGCTGGGACACTAGCTGAGTCTGTTAACCCCTCATAGCCCTGCAGCTTCCACAAGCAAAGGAGGTTTTCTTCTGAACAGCTTTGACAATTAAAATCTCTTTGGGGGCACAAGAGTACACCAGTGGTGGACTGCCACACACCTCCCTGCTGGAAATTTGCCTGTCCGCAGGCAACTTAACCAGAGGCAATAAGTCCCGGACAAAGTCCTGTCAATAAACATTCTAACGGCAAATTAAACAATTGCAGACAATGATACATTACGTAACAACTACAAGTATCACTACCTTCCTATCTAATGTGGGCTCCCCGGGCCAACCATCCCTCCGCCACAGGACTCCCATCCCTCTGCGGTCCAGGTGCTTCATCGACATCCATGGATGGCGCCCACTCTCACGGCATATGACCGGCACTTAGGCACGTCTCGCCTCTCGATCTTGCCTCTTGGATCGCAGAATCGCCTGCTGTATCTGGAAGGCAAATTCTTCCCCGGAGATGGTCGTGTACTCGCCGTCCTTTACAGGCTTCCCATTGATGAAACAGGTCTCGGCCTTCTCATCTCTCTCTGCTATTTCTATCTTGGCCTTGGATTCAGGCAACGGTATAGCTGGTTCCACTTCTGATGGCTCCACGGTCTCTGTCACGGCCATATGGACCACAATTTTGGGGTTTCTCTCCGGTTCAGCCATTCTGACATTTCTTGGCCCTAGGTTCGCCGCTCGGTAACCGGCATCATCCATCCTGGGCACATACTCCCGCGTCGGCTCCGGAAGTTGAGGCCTGGTCGCTTTTTGCCAGTTCTGATGGACTGCCTCACTCCGCACGACCGGTTTCTTGCTTGACCTCGTGATGTCAGGTTCTGGTGGGCGGGGCATCTGTCCTGGTCGAGGAGGGTTGGCATTAAATCGGACATTCTCGCCGTTTACTTCCCTCGGTTCAGCTCTACTTCCGCTGTGGCTGTACTCTTGCTGGTAGTACGGTTGGGGCTCTCTATGACTTGGATAGTGCGCTGGGGTGCGTCTGTTACGTAGCACCGGTATTCCATTCGGTCCAGTCACGTTGGCGGCCTTGGTTCCTTTCTTCCCACTTGTCATTTCAAATTCTACGGCCTCACCGTTGCTCAAGCTCCGGAAGCTGTTTTGGGGGTCGGCATGCTGGATGGCGGTATAGTGGACATACACGCTATGGCCGGTGTCTGATCGCTTAATGAAACCATACCCGCGTGGTACATCAAACCATAGGACACGACCTGTAATTCTTCTTGGGCCGGTTTGCGGCCTATCAGTCATCTGCGTTACACCGGATGCTCTTGACGTGTTCTGGAACACTGCTGGTGGACCTCTTCTCCCATGCCATCTCACAGTCTGTGGGCATACATAAGCTCGGTCACTGTGTAGTCGTTCCGACCTCCATTGGCGATTCTGTTGCCATCTATGCCTTCTGCCACCTTCACGTTGCTGTCTTTCCTTTTCATCCTCCGCCCATTCCTGACGCATCTCACGGATCATCCTGGTCATTTCGGTCATCGCTCCGATGATGGCCCCAATTGAGTTCTGATTGGCTTGGGCTGGTGGAGTGGCGGTTCTTCGCATCTCCTGCGGTTCTGTGTACTGCGATCGCCACATCTTGCCGTTCCCAGGGGTCTTGTGCAATCCTGTTCGTAGACGCCAAGTGTGACAGTGCCCCTGTAACAGTGTGGTGCAAGATGGCGTACCTGATTCTGGACTTGACGGCTTCGGACCTCTTCTCTGGAAGAATTTGTGGCAGGGAATGGCACAACCCAAGGAGACCCACAAAAGCAATACCACTAACAGTTAGCAGCGACAGTAATTTATTTTACTAAAAACACACTCATTGGTCGCTGTAAAGTTTCAATAGCAAATAACAATAAGAAATACTCAGCATAATAACATTCACCATAAAGCATCAAATAAAACAACAATCACTCAGTATGCTAACCTCAAATAGTCTATGGCGGTTCTAACTGACATCCGCCAGGTGATGCTTCTTATTTCTATCTATCTTCACTCTCTAATCGGCAATCAATTTCAACACTTCACAGAACTTAATGCAAATTATTGGCAATAAACAATATACTCTGTCACGGATAACCAGTCACTGCTCAAAACAATGGTCCCTCGTCGACAGGTCCTCACATGTATACAGTCCCTATAATAGTGTGCACACTAATGTAAAACAGTCCTCTGAACACATGGGCAGGCAGATCACCTTGGGGCAACCTCCTGTTGGTAGCTGCAAAACAGGCTGCAGACATAGCCTCAGTACATGGCTGGCTTTTACAGTGAGAGTCTCACAGGTGCTGTCCCCGCTCTGGCTCTAGGGGTTCCCCTATTCTTGACAAGCAGCTAATGCTGTGGCTTGAAGCAACAACCCCTCTCTGTATGTGGGTTGTAAACAGGTGATATGGGATGACCCTCCTGGGTATTACAAGGGTGCACTGCAGATGCTGCCACAGTGAGACTGAATCAGTACCTTGGGTGTTGCTGGTTCCTCTGCTGGCTGGGTGCTCCAGTGTGCTCTCTCTCTCTCTCTCTCTCTCTCTCTCTGTCTTCCTGTTTCTTCTCACACTTGGGACAGCAGCCTTCTTCACCTTCCTCTTACACTCCTTTACTCTCTGACACTGGGTTCTGCAGCTCCACACTGATGCTGTATTTCACAGGGCTTTCTCTTCTCTCCTCTCTGCACACTGCTGCTGGGATCACCTCTGACCTCCCAACTTCCTGTCACACGTAGAGGGGAGCTGGGACACTAGCTGAGTCTGTTAACCCCTCATAGCCCTGCAGCTTCCACAAGCAAAGGAGGTTTTCTTCTGAACAGCTTTGACAATTAAAATCTCTTTGGGGGCACAAGAGTACACCAGTGGTGGACTGCCACATACCCTCCAACATCTGAGGGTCAGAAATCGGTACAAAATCAGAAAGGGATGTGGCCACACCTCCATTTCTATACTTTCAATGGTACAGTTTCTAGGATGTGTAAATACAGGCACTGAGTGCGTGGAGACCGGGGTGGGCATTACTTACCACGCCATAATTAATTAAAAATTCAACGCTCCCTGCCACTCCCGCTCCCCTCACCAATCCTGCCTGCAGCAGTCTCTGAGGTCTGGAGATCTGTAAAGCACATGCACCGGGCATCTCTACCAGTGGGGCAGAGATGAGTGTGGGAGCAGGATACATGCACCACTGCAATGTACCACTGGGAATGGGTGCAATGGGCCAAATTCTTCCCTACACCCGCCGGGCCAATTAACCGATCCAGCCGTCGCAATCATCAATGGGTGCATTAATAAGGTTTGGAGTGTAAGAAGTTGAAGAATAAGACTGAGATAAAGATTTTCCATGTTAAAGTGTACAATAAATCGTGAAAAAAATGTGTACGTAGAAGTACAATCAAAAAATTAAAGTAGGATTAAAAAATAAGTTCTGATTCAAACTGATTATTGTTTGGATGGGGGTGGGTTGCGAAACAAATCTATAGGTGGAGGGGGTATGGATATAGTGGGCATAATTGGTGTTTGGTACACCTACAGGGGGTCCTCAATTGATGGGATTTTCACTGCAGTGTCATGGTCACAGTGTCACCATAAGGGGATTTCCAATTGGGGTCTAGGTGGTCTTTTAGGAACCCTTTACAATCCCGTAGGTCTCTTCTCCTTGAGCCTACGGTCCCCTTTAATGATAGTCAATCACTGAGGGAGACCGTAGGCTCCAGGAGAAGAGACCAACAGGATTGTAAAGGGGTCCCTCCTGGAGGGGGTCATGTTGGGAGGTATGTCTGTGTATTATACTGTTTTTGGGTGTGTGTTGTAGTGAATGTGGGTGTGTGTTGTACTGTGAGTGGTGTGTTATGTGTGTGTGTTGTGTGTATCTGCCGAATGTGTAAGTTTGTGAGGTGCGCTACGTATACATGTGTGTGTAGTGTGCTGTGCCTATCCTGGCAATGTTTGTGTGTGTTCTGTGTGTTTCTGTATCTGCACAATGTTTAAGTGTGTCTGTTCTGTGTGTTTGTTGTACTATTTTTGGGTGTGTGTTGTAGTGTATATTGGTTTGTGATGTACTGCATGTGGTGTGTTATGTGTGTGTTTTGTTGTGTGTATCTGTCCAATGTGTAAGTGTGTGCGGTTCGCTACGTATATATGTGTGTGTTGTGTACTATGTGTGCGCGTGTACAATGTGTATTTTGTGTGTGATGTGTAGTCTATGTACAGTATATCCTCAATTATTCCTAATTGTTTAAAGCCTTCACCATAATGTTAGAATGTGTCATTCATACTCAATGACAGCAATGAAATCAGGTGTGGAGTTGTTCCTTCGCAACGGTTTCCCAGATTGTCGATCTTTTTCCCAGATCATCAATGAAGGCAAATTAAAACTTGGTGTTTTTTAAATTTCTAAGTGAAATTTCCCAAAAACGGCTTCGAGGTGCACACCACCGGGTCCAGAGGTATCTTGCTGCTGAATTTGGTGTCTCTGAGTGCCACGGTGTGTCCGCAATGCAACGGACACGCACACACACACGCAAACACACACACTCTTCAACTTATTATATAGCAACTACAGAGCGGAAGTGCCTCATCTGACGACTTCCGCCCAGATGCATGGAGGACACTGCGGGTCCGGGGATGCAGCAGCCACAGTTTTAAAAGGTGAGGTGGTGGGGTTGTATTTTGTTGTTTGTTAGCTGAAAATGGGGGCTAAGCACCCCTGAAACGTTGTAAGAATTAAATAACCTTTTGCATAAGACCCACGAGTGCCGCGCAGTGGATTCCTTCATTGAAACCACCTGTACCCAATATGTGTATGTATATATATATATATATATATATATATATATATATAACAGTAGTAATAGTAACCATTAGCTTATTATTACCTACTTTCCATTCACCTGGAACCAGTCTCTATGGTCCCTGAGCAGGAATTGGCTCAGCACTGCAGCAAGTTCCTAGCAGGGGGTCAATTCTTTGAGTTTCCCATCTCTGAGGCAGGGTTCCAATCAAGATGCCCATCTGACCCAGTTTATCCCCACCTCCTCAGACATGTGGGTGGCCAGCATTGCAGGATCACCCGCGAGTCACATTCACCTGGGACCTTCTCTGACACTACTGATATGTGCAGTGGCCAGGGTTCCTTGCACAGGTGCTGCTGCAAGCACTCCTGTTTGACTGTCAGTCCACAAGCTTCTGTTAGCTCACAGCCAGAGCAAAATTCAATATACCATGATGCTATCCTTCCTTCTTCTTGCACA
This sequence comes from Crinia signifera, assembly GCF_055691185.1. Classification (NCBI taxonomy): domain Eukaryota; kingdom Metazoa; phylum Chordata; class Amphibia; order Anura; family Myobatrachidae; genus Crinia; species Crinia signifera. Next base: position 131,487,215 of record NC_139219.1, read on the forward strand.
GCATGATAACAACACTGCCTTCCGTGCCTCCACACAGTCAAACCCAGGACACCAGTAACGGCAGTTCCCCCCTGATTGCAGCTCTGCCAGCAGGCATGGAATACTGTTTTTATGGTTAGGGATAAACCAAAAAAGGCTGATTGATCTGGGCTTTACATGGGCACAGAGATTGGCAGTCATCAGTGACCCAGGATGCCCACTAGGGAGGTACAGATTGGGCACTGAGAATTGTGCTGGGGGGCAATGTGACATTTTATCTAAAAAAAACAAAAAAATTTTGAATAGAGTCCATCCTCTAACCGAAAGCATATGGTTATGAAGCAAAACAGTAAGAACAAAACAACTTCAAATATATTCCAGTTCACATTTTTCAAGGAACACATTTACAGTAACAGGTGTGATGACAGTTCGTTGATCAACATATCAGCAACATTATCCTCACTTGCTCTGTCATCTACATTGATGGACTTATTCTCCACTAACTCCTAATAAAATGATGTTCAATGGCGATGTGTTTGGACCGTCCATTACACTCCGTCTTTTCTCCGGGCATGGGCGTGGCTACTCATTCGGCTGGGCTCAAAGATCCCTGCGACATTCTTTCTACTGCCAGTACACCCAACAATACATGTTGCTGCTTTGGTTCTTGTTTTATTGTACCAGTTCGTGGTACTGTCTCGTGGAACACCACATCTCTGGATTTTAGTGGTAATTTACTGGTAATTTCCCAAAGCCTGTATCCTATGCTCTCTTCACAGTATCCGAGTATAATAGATTCAACTGATTTTGGATCTAGCTTACTTCTTTTCTCTTTAGGTACAGTAAATGTACAAAAGCTTTACAGCTCTACAGACACAAAAATTACTAAAATTTTACCTTTCACTGCAACTGTAGGTTTCAGTGAAATGATTTTTGAGGTATACAGCTGTATACAGGAATGCAGTTAAATCTTTATTTTCATATTCTCTGCCATTGTCGGATCTCAATACGTTCATTTTGAGACCTATCTGAGTCTCTACTAAGCTCTTGTACTCCGCAATTTTGCTGACATTGTCACTTTTAGCATTAAGGAAGTATACGTGTGATATTCTTGTGGTGTCATCAGTAAGAGTCATGAAATATCTGTAGCCACTGATTGATTCAACCTCATACGTCAGTGTGCAGTAAAGCTAGGAGGTGGCTCTGCTCTACTAACTGACTTTGGAAATGGATTTTGAGTCTGCTTTCCCTATATGCAACTCTCACACACATATCTCTCATTGTTACTCACAGTGATTCCTGTTGCCATTCTATCTAGTAGTTTCTTTTTACCATGGTAAGAATGGAATAAAAATATCATTTATTTTTAATCAGAAGTGTACACTCTTTATTCATCACTTATTTGCATAGCATTTAAACATTCTTTGATAGGTCCGTTTCAATGCAAAGTGCCACCGTAAGGTGTAAACCCCTCTTTAACGCGTATACTTAGAAGGTATTGGTAGTATACCTTCCACACTTTGCAGCAGAAATACCCTCTACACCGTCCACAGGGCAATCTTCCTGACAACCCATCCCCCCAACTTTCAGTGACAGTGTTGGCCACACCTGTCTCTCTGCGTTGTGCTTTTGTCCGCAGCGTCCCACCCCAGCTAAATTCAGTGTGAATCTGTGGACTACGGAACTCCTTGGAGAATCAAAGCAGCATGGTCCTCCGCCAGGAAAAGGGCAGGCATCGCCAACTGATATCAAAGCCGCCCCAGCGAAAGCAAAGCACTGGGTGACGGCATCGTAGCCTCCCGGCGAAAGCGCTACACAGAGAGACAGGTGCTGCAAACACTGTTACTGAAAGCCGGTGAGAGACAGTTCTCTCCCCAGTGTGAGTAATTATTGCTCTTTGGTGGATACTACACAAGTGCAGATTCAGTATGGATATGGGACTACACCTCTATTTATCGCTAGAGACAGGATTATATGCATTTGCATATTTTGCCCATTCTCACTGGATATTGCATATTTTACCTAAAATCTTGTGATGGTGCATATTTTAGGCCCCGCCCTCCTCCCAACCGCGAGTCACAGCACTGCTTTGCCCTGTTACTGCTGGCCAGGTAATGGTAGAGTGTGCAGACTGGGGCAATATATGAGCAGTGTGGGGAACCATGGACCTTGACACTGCTCTAGGCTGCCAATCCATGTTGATAAAAGTCAGTCGGGGCGGATGCAATTACGAAGCTCCTGAACCTTTGCCTTCCCCTGGTCTGGGACTTTACACCAAGAGACAGACTTCTGCAGCAGAGGAGGCGGGCAAAAGGGTTGTGACATCACGCGGCGCGGAGAAAATGCTGTGTCACAGTGAGTATGCGGCACAGGGAGGAAGCCTTCCACTGCACCGCCCTCACACGCTATGCTGACATTTGATCCATCGGCGCTGAGATGAGGGTCCGTGTAGTTGATGCAAGAAGAGCTATGGACGCTGCAGTCTGCTGTAGCAGCCAGGACGACAAAAAATCCTGTGCACAACACTAGACATCTGCAGATGCTGTGGGCCTATTTTTGAGGTTTATTTGCAACTAATTGTATGCTGATTTTTAAATAAATAAGTTAAAAATTAATTTTTTATTATTGAATGTGACATATTTTAACACTTTTCATGCATATTTGCATGCATATTTCAAGCTTTTTTTGTTGCATATAATCCTGTCTCTATTTATCACCTTAAGGATATAAAGTACCGAGATATATTGAAGTACTGAGATATATTGAAACTTATGGCATTTATATCAACAAAAAGGGATATTGTGTGTTCCCTCCTTAGAAGGCTAAAATAATTTGTCATTGGACAATTATGGGGTAAGAGAACATACAAACTCCAAACATATATATCTATGATGACACATTGGGTAAGATAATATCACATTACATGAGTAAATCATTGTGCTAGGAGAAACTGAGTTGTTTCCCCAGCTCCCACTGTAGGCTACTGACTCTTCACTTATCTTGGGATTCCAGAATAATACATTTTCCATTTTGCTCCAATTGTAAATGACACTTTTACTAGTATCGTAAATGTTTCTGTGAACTATACTGAAAAACCCGAAAGACATGAACCAAGGAAACAGACACTTCTGACTTGGTAAGGTGTTCAAATAGCACCATACCTGTCCAACTTATAGCAGGGTATTACAATAACTACATCTTAACAGTCACTGCAGTCCTCGAAGATAAATGTACTATGTGACCAGCACAAGGCAAGAGAGACCCACATGTCATGTCCCTCACTGCTAAAGTGTAAAGCTTGCACATCACCGGTAGCCACCTGACTGCAAAGGCCATTTAGGAGATGTCATGACGCAGGCACCCCCCCCCCCCCCCCCCAACAATCTGAAAATGGACAATCATAGCCCCTGCAATGGTTGCTTCTCCATCGCTGCCCCATGTCACTCTGTGGAATGCATTTTTGCATGCATGTTTGCAGATCTGCAGGGCTTAGTTAATTACCCCCATGTTCGTACTCACCAATCTCAGCCCTTTATTTAATTTTTTCAATTGTCAGGATATATATTTTATACTATTCACACCATTAGGTTTCAACTTAACCCTTTGAGTGCCAAGTGAATTTGGCAAAATAGGATTGAAAATTGAAAAAGCTAACATTTGTATTCATCATAATGACTGGTAATGTGTAACTTATATAGGAAACGGAGGGTGACATTCTATGGGATGAGATAAATGCGCATTTTTTTATCTCGCACCACATCGCCACTCTTCACACTTTTTTAATTTGCATTTTTTGGTAATAATTAGCATATTTAATGGGATGCGATTTGGAGGCTGAAAAGTGCGATGTAGTGCGATTTGCGGCGAGGTGATGCAATTTTATGACACAAAAAAGTGCGATTTCTTCCGCCGGTCATGTGCGAGTTTTGAACCAATCGGAGTGCGATTTACAAGACTGCCTCTGCATGACTAAGAACCCCCTAACCTATTGGCCCACCTTTGTCCCCTCCATTATGCATCACACACCCTATATAAAGGGGCACTGGCGCCATTTCACTCTTTGATAGAAAGTAAGGAGCATGGAGAGGAGCAGTGGCAGTGTGAGCAGAGGAAGAGGTGTTGGTGGCAGAGTGAGGAGTGGCAGAGTGAGGAGTGGCAGAGGGAGCAGTGGCAGAGGGAGCAGTGGCAGAGGGAGAAGTGGCAGAGTGAGCAGTGGCAGCAGCCAGCCAAGTGGGAGAGGCAGCAGAGGACTGCTGAGGTCGTCCTCCATTACAGGGAATGGCAGCAGTGTGGCAGGCAGCATGGCCACAGCAAGGCCAGCCCAAGACCAGGCCCTGGCGGACCACAGGAGGAGGTGGAGGATCCGCTGGCAGGGGCGGATTGGGGACTAAAAGTGGCCCTGGAAATTTCCTGGAAGTGGCCTCATGTAGGCGGCAACAAATCAATAATAGGTGGAGCCAGTATAACAGTAGGCAGCATTACTACATCACTATACTTCGGTGACAGGCAAGACTAAAGCATCAATAGTGTCTGAAACTATACAGCACACATGGCAGCACCAGTTGACTGATTTGGCACACTTAACAGCACCCTTGTAGTAAGAAAAAATAAAAAAAATTGGTACTTGTTTCCTAGCACGGCGGCCACGATTTTAGTCTTATGACATAGTTTTGATTGCATCGATCGCATCGCATGCGACCAGATCGCATGCGATGCGATCAAAACGATGATATAATTGTACATGCACCCTAATGGGTGATAACTATTTTAAATGCACCCCCATTGTTAACGCCACCCCCACTATCAACGCCAACCCGAAGCGTGGCGAGCGCAGCGAGCCCGCAAGGCGGTATGCATCCTCCGACCTTTTCATACCCCCACTATCCACGTGGAGTTGATTTTACATAGTGTGGCGAGCGCAGCGAGCCAGCGTGCCTGAAGCATGGCGAGCACACGCGGATAACTTCACATGTATTCCGCGTCCCCTCCCGGGGCTCGCTACGCTTCGGGCTCGCCACACTATATAAAATCAACTCGACGTGGATAGTGGGGGTATGAAAAGGACGGAGGACGTGTACCACCGCCCCTCGCGGGCTTGCTGCGCTCGCCATGCTTCGGGTTGGCGTTGATAGTGGGGGTGCCGTTAACGCTGGGGGTGCATTTAACATAGTAATCACCCATCAGGGTGCCTGTACAATTAGAAACGCACTGCATGCCATATATATATATATAGAAATGGTGCGGCACTCTCTGCGTAATAAAGAGACTCTTACAAGAGGTGTGATCAACGTTTCAATTTTTATGGAAAAATTGTCATCAGGATAATGCAAGCAAACTTTGAGAGTGCCGCACCATTCCTACCTACATGCCCTACTTTGTGAGGGCACCGGCACAAGTTCTACAATTTACTGGGAGTGCCGATTCCTGGATATATATATATATATATATATATATATATATATATATATATACCAGCTCCCCTGGACTGTGACGGCACACATGGCAGTGCCCCTGGACTGATGCGGCGTACATGGAACACCCCTGGAATTATATAGCACGCCTTGCAGCACCCTTGAAATTGTACAGCACACATGGTAGCACCCCTTGACTGATATGGCGCACTTAACAGCAAATTTGCAGCAAGAAAAAAATAAAATACACTATTTTAATAAAAAAAAAAAAAAGCAAGCTGCCCTGGACTGAGATGACACACATGGCGGCACCCCTGGACTGATACAGCGCAAATGGCAGCACCCCTGGACTGATACCACCCTCATACATACATACATTTATACACCGCCACCCTCATGCATACATTTATACACCGCTACCATCATACATGCATACATTTATGCCACCCTCATACATACGTAGATACATGTATACACCGCCACCCTCATACAGACATACATTTAAACACCGCCACCCTCATACATACCTTTATACAGCACCACCTTCATACATACACCGCCACCCTCATACATGCATACATTTATACACCGCCACCCTCATACATACATTTATACACCGCTACCATCCTACATGCATACATTTACGCCACCCTCATACATACATAGATACATGTATACACTGCCACCCTCATATAGACATACATTTAAACACCGCCCCCCTCATACAGACATACATTTACAATGCCACCCTCATACATACCTTTATCAGCACCACCCTCATACATACACCGCCACCCTCATACATGCATACATTTATACACCGCCACCCTCATACATACAATTATACAAAGCCACCCTCATACATACATTTATATACCGCCACCCTCATACATTTATACACAGCCACCCTCATACATGCATACATTTATACACGCCACCCTCATACATGCATACATTTATACACTGCCACCCTCATACATACATTTATACACCGCTACCATCCTACATGCATACATTTATGCCACCCTCATACATACATACATACATACATTTATACACCGCCACCCTCATGCATACATTTATACACTGCTACCATCATACATGCATACATTTATGCCACCCTCATACATACGTAGATACATGTATACACCGCCACCCTCATACAGACATACATTTAAACACTGCCACCCTCATAAGACATACATTTACAATGCCACCCTCATACATACCTTTATACAGCGCCACCCTCATACATACACCGCCACCCTCATACATGCATACATTTATACACCGCCACCATCCTACACGCATACATTTTCGCCACCCTCATACATACATACATACATACATAGATACATGTATACACTGCCACCCTCATACAGACATACATTTAAACACCGCCCCCCTCATACAGACATACATTTACAATGCCACCCTCATAAATACACCGCCACCCTCATACATGCATACATTTATACACCGCCACCCTCATACATGCAATAATACACCGCCACCCTCATACATACATCTATACACCGCTACATCCTACATGCATACATTTACGCCACCCTCATACATACATAGATACATTTATACACGCAAACCTCATACATACATTTATACACAGCCACCCTCATACATACATTTATACACAGCCACCCTCATACATGCACACATTTATACACCACCCCTCTCATCCATCCATACACTGCCTCCTTCATATAGACATGCATACATACACTGTCTGTCTCTCATATACATCCATCCACAAACACAACATAGTGCAGCTACACAGATATGCAGCCTCTCACAACCCCCCCTCCCCAGCTCCATAGATGTTTAATATTCTCCTTCCCTAACACAACGCCCCCCCCCCCCCCCAACAAGACCACCGGTCCTTCCCCGCCCCCCGGGTAACTTACTGGGGAGTTGAGTGCAGTGAGTGGTACACGCTGTGCAGGTAAGGGAATGATGCCGGGCGTCCTCCAATTATATGGAGAGGGGGGAGGTGCTCCGCGGACCGCAGCCGATCGGTGTGCCGGGTGCCCCCAGCTCAGCCTCTGCGACGAGGGGGGGGGGGAGTTTGCTAGAGCCGGCGGCCCCGCCCCCTCTGACTGGTTGCCGGGCGTCCTCCAATTATATGGAGAGGGGGGAGGTGCTCCGCAGTCTGCAACCGATCAGTGTGCCGGGGGGAGGGAGCTGCATAGATCCGGGCGGCCCCGCCTCCTCTGACTGGATAGAGCAGGGGTGGCCAACCTGCGGCTCAGCCTCATTAAGGAGAGAGCCGCAGGTTGGCCACCCCTGCTCTATGCAGTCAGAGGAGGCGGGGCCGCCCAGGGACTCGGGCTTGGGCTGCCGCCTGGCTGCCACTAAAATCCTGCACACTATACAAAATGTAATGAGGCCGGGACCCAGCCACAATTCGGCCTCAATGTAATCGGCCTCCCGGGAAACTTCCCGGTCATTTTAATGGCCAATCCGCCCCTGTCCGCTGGCATCCATATCCTATACCCAGGACCTATTCCATACCCCAGAGCAGCTGCAGGAGGGCCACATGTCCGAGGTGGAGGAAGATGGAGGTGAGGAGGAGGAAGACACTGGCATGGAGGAGGAGGGGTACATGGCTGGAGTAGAAAATGAGGAGGAGGAGGTAGAAGTTGGCTGCACAAAAAGTGTCCGAAAGGTCAGATTCTCATACGAGGAAAATGCTGCGCTTGTCCGGGCTATCATACCCGTGTTTGACCGGTTACTGGGGAAAAGTCACCGCAAGACCACTGCACAGCAGAAAAGGGCTATGTGGAAGGACATCACCCAGGCGGTGAACGCTGTAAGTCAGCACAAGCCCCTGGTCAGAAATGTCAAGAAGAGGTTCAACGATATCAAGAGACAGCTCAAAAGTAAAATGGCCATGGATTTGGAGAAGGCCACCAAGACTGGCGGAGGAAGCCCCACCACTGTCTGCTATACGTCCTATGAGGTCAAGCTCAAAAGAATCATACCCCCTGAGGTCCTGCCTGGCATGCACGTCGCGGATACCGATAGGCCGCAGATGCCATCCAGAGCTGGTAAGTGTGACCACATGCAATCTTAAACATACATAGCAATGTTTTCAAACTGTAATGTTCACTTGTATTGTTATGCTAAGTAAAGTGCTGCTGTGGAACTACATAGCCCAGCAAGGTCAGGCACAAAAAATTGCCTGCTCCTACTTTCAAATTGGTCATAATGCTGGGCCTTGTAGTTCCACAACTGCTGATATTGATCAACACTTTAACATTATTTCTAGCAGCTTAACATGTATGTGGCCCAAAAAACATTGGTGTACTGGTGGTTTAGCTGCCATGCCTACATACCACAGATTATCCACCAGTTGTAATGTGTCAAATAGTTTAATAATAATCTAACAAAAAATTCAGGTGTAAAACATATGTCAAATAATGTGGGGACTACCTAATGTAGTCCTTAACCAAAGGAAGTATTGTCCAGTAATGTCATTTCAATGCATTTTTGGCATAAATGCTTATCCATTGCAAGGTAGATGATGGCTGCCCATCTTTCCTTTCACTGATTGTCCGTCCTAAAGTGCTCACGCATCAAAGAAAAGAAAGCCCGTTGGAGCAGAATCTGTGGAAGCAGGTAAATGAACAAAAAACAGGCCATTACACATACAGTACACACACCCATGTCACATCAACAATATCTCACACTACATTCATCTCCTGCTGCTACATTGCAACGGAAATGAATGTAATCTGACCTAGCCATCTCACTTATTATTAATGTCAATGTAACATGCAGTATCGGGGTACATGTGTAAGTACATAATACCGATAGGTATGTGCGTTCAGCATCTCAAGCCCTTTCAAAAACAGTACTGAAGAGAGACTGGCCTATATATGCATCAGTACTTACCTCTTCATCTGTATCCACAGGTACTGTACAACTAGGAACACAACCAACAGAATCCTCTATGATGATATTGGACGAAATGGACATCATTCTAGAACCCGTGGAGACCTTTGCGGCTGAGGAGGAAATACAGACGTCATCACAGAGTGATCTTCCCCCAAGTGGGGTGACTCCCAACCCACCCCCACCCCCACCCACAAACACACCTCATACAGCAGCTTCTGCTGCACAAGTAGCTAACTCCCTGGTAAATTTCAAGGAGAAACAAATAGAATTTATGGCCTCCCAAAGCCTGCAAATAGGGAACATCCAGGGGTACATGCGTCACACTTTTCTTCAATTAAGGAAAATTTCAAGGAGTGTACGGGTTAGTGTAGGTACTCATGTGCGCATGGCTAATAGCATTGACACCCATTTTGCAGATCTTACTTCTGCTGTAAGGGAACAGAATAGCCATATTGGCAGCCTTGCGCAAAGTATTGCTGCACTTAGCCAATCGTGTACAGCGCAGACCAATGCCTTAATAGAAAAAAAGGGGGGTTGTTTGCAAGGGGCAAACGGTAAGGCAAATGTGCCTTTTTGGGCACACTCTTTATTTTATAAATTGTATGATATGATTATTAAGTTAAAACATAACTTTTAATAGGCTTCTTAGTGTAAAATATGGAGTGTTCCTTAATTTTTGATCAGTCATTTAGTATATTATCATTGGACTGTCAATCAAACAACACATAAACAAGACAAAGACATACATACATATACACATGATATTTGTTAAATTGAAGTGTGATACCCTTTTTTATAACTTTTCACACTTCTATTGATTCACTCATGTGTTCTATTAATATTGCCTCAGCAATTGTCATTAGTTTACGTTAGTCAGCTTTGCCAGCTTGCCCAGGTATTCCCACACAGTTGTTTATATGTAATCTGGTTTCAATATCGGATTGTTGGTGCTCTATAGAGGATAGTGGTGTCCCACTCTAGTAGATATAATTAGTAAGAAAGGTCATCAATGATGAGAGAGTCCTATACTGTATAATTGATCCAGAAATAACCAATGTAATAAGACTTGTACCTCTCACAGGTTTCTCTTTCTCTTTTTTCCATTTTCCAATTCTTTCCTTTGGTATCTGATCATCTAAATCAGTGTCAGCAGTAAGCCCAACAGTATAGGACTCTCTCATCATTGATTCTATGCGCAAAGCAGATCTCTGAAAGCAGAGGTCCAACTTTTGGGTAAACTGACATTCTGCTACTACGACCCACCCCTCTCAACACTCTCTCATCCATCCAGCCCGTAGTGTCTCCCTGCAATACTGAAAAGCACCAGGGTGACTCACCAATCTGGATTGGAAAGCAGAAGTGACTTATATCTTTTTTTTTTTTTTTAATTTCAAATCTTTATTATTTTTATCATCCATAGTACAAAAGAAAAACATAACATATAACATACCGACATACAATACATTAAAATCCAGTTTAGATACATATACAGAATAGACTTCAATACCTTATTGCGCCTGTTCCCCGTCACTCCACTTTATGTCAAAAGGCTGCACTCGCAACCTCCGGCGTGGCAAGCTAAATCCACTACTATACTTACATCTTGTCAATTAATCCCTGACTGTATTTATACCCTGAGTCTATCTCATGGGTTTATATATCGACCCCGGTTTTTAGAGTAACGAGTTATCTATACATTTTTTAACCCAACTAGGTGCATTGGACGATTGCGTTTTACTGCCAGCAAAATACCTCAGCCCCGACTGGTTTATACCACTATGCCGCACCTATCATATCAATAATTAATTTGTAAAGCTTGTGATGCATGTGTACTTGAGAGAGAAAAAAAAAAAATTATATTAGTGCTATATAGTGAGGAATTCATACCATATGACAATTATTTATTTATCATACCCTAGTGCATTAAGACTACTAACAGACCTTTTAAAAGGATATAGTGACCGGCAGCGAGTCAGCGCACCGTTAATCTAACTGTGTCCAATGATTATTATACTGAGTTATTATATTTCATAATAAGCAATCCCAACCCCGCAATTGCCCACCCCTCCATAACCTTACCCCCCGTTCAGTGCTTAGTGACTCTGTCCTAAAGACAATATACCTTAAATTAAACATAGTAATATGAGGAATTAATCCATTTGTGCCATATTAATTTAAATTTAGTTAACAGGCTACGGTTAGCGTATAGTGATTGCTCCTGTCTGCTGATGTAATTCACTAGTGCTACCCAGTGATTCAACTCGGGGGCAGCTTTAGCCATCCAATTTCTACCAATTATGACTTTCGCCAATGCACATAGATTGTTAATGTAGATTTTCTCGTTACCACAAATAGTATCACCCACTACACCCAATAGGCAGCACTTAACAGACAATGTCTCCTCCCTTACCCCTGTGTCTACCATTACGTTTTTAACTTCTTCCCAGAACTTTGCCATACTCTGACACTCCCATATCAAATGCATAAAGGATCCGGTAGGATCACTGCACTTGGGGCAAGTTGCGGCAGATTTTCCTGGGAATTTGGTTAATGTTTTTACAGTCAGGTAAGATCTATGAAGTATATACAATTGCGTTAATTGGACCCGAAGGGAGTTTGTGGCTTTGTTTATAGATTTCATTGCATTCAACCAATTTTCCTCACTAAGTTCACCCACGTCTTGTACCCATTTGTCCCGCAGACCCATCAATTCGTCTTTATGCACTTCTTTACCCATTATCTTATATATCCTGGAGACTGACTTTTTTTTATTGCTAGACATTAATATAGTTTTTATTAAAGAGTCCCCAAAAATCGGGGCATCTTTAGGAAAGTGTGACTGAATTACACTTCTTAATTGAAGGTATTGGTAAAAGTGTGTCTGAGGCAAATTAAATTCTAGTTTTAATTGAGTAAAAGATTTAAGCCCCGTTGGAATAAAGATCTGATGTAATTTGGTAACCTCATAGGAGTGCCAAGCCTCATTGATCTGTAAGTTGGACACTTCTTGGTCTGTAAGCTGATCCACAATCCGAACATCTCTATCTAGAAAGTCTACGCCCATTATTTGATCTACCTCTTGCCAGATTTTAATGGCCTGTACCGTTAATGGCGGGTCGATACTTTTTAATTCCCCTAATATGATTCTCTGAGCCGGGCTGTCTCCAGAGGTTGAAAGGGAGGATAACTTATTGGCGTACTCCCAGCCAAATTCCCCCTGTAGGAACCAAGTTTTTAATTGAACTAACTGGGCGGCCAAATAATATCGCCTCATATCTGGCAGACCCAGTCCTCCTTCACCATTACCCCTCATCAATTTATTTAAACTAATTTAATGACGCGCTCCGTTCCAGATAAACGCAGCTATAATACTATTAAGTTTCCGGAATAGGGGTTTCGGGAGATAGATAGGGGAATGCTGAAAAGCATATACAAATTTGGGGAGAACTGCCATTTTTACCAGGTTTATTCTCCCTGTAACTATCAGGGGAAGTTTGGACCAAGATTTAATTTTATCCTTTAACCAAACAAATAAAGGCTGAATATTAAGTTGGACATATTCACTAGGATCCCAAGATATATTAATACCAAGGTATTTAAAAGTTGTGACCCATTTCAGAGGATGGGCTGGTAGTGGAGACTGTCTCAAGGGTGGACTAACTGGGAAAATAATAGATTTAGACTTATTTATTCTGAATCCTGTAAAATCACCAAAGTTGTCAATCAACTCCAAGACCACCTTGAGGGACTTTCTATGATCCATTAGATAGATTAAGAGATCGTCGGCATATAATGAAACAATATCATTACTGCCACCCAACGGGAAGCCCATAGTTACTGGGTGTTGCCTCAGCAGGCAATCCAGGGGCTCTATTGCCAGGGCAAACAGGACAGGGGAGAGGGGACACCCCTGTCTCGTCCCCCTGGCAAGAGCAAAAGCTGGCGATGTCCATCCATTTACGGTGACCCGCGCCCTCGGACCGGTGTATAAAAGTTGTATCCATTTAATGAAATTTGGCCCCAGTCCGAACGCGCGGAGCACCGCCCAGAGATAGGGCCACTCAATAGCGTCGAAAGCTTTAATTGCATCCAGCGAGACTATAATTGAGCCACCGTTGTCCTTACTGACAGTCTGAAGATGGGTATAGAGATGACGTATATTAATAGAGGTATCTTTACCGGGCATAAAACCTGATTGATTATGGTGAATTAATGTAAGTATATGTTGATTTAATCTATACGCAAGTATTTTTGCCAAGATCTTGGCCTCAGCGGAAATCAGGGATATTGGCCTATATGAATCGAGATCCCGGGCCGATTTCCCGGTTTTTAAAATTACAACAATTTTGGCCTCGGACATTGTTGGGGGGATGGTGCCATCAGCGAAATAGTTATTAAGTGTCTCCAAGAGTAGCGGTGCTAAAAAGTTCCGATACTTCTTGTAGATTTCCATGGGGATCCCGTCTAATCCGGGTGCTTTGCCACTAGGTGAGTCATCGATTGCTTTGACAACCTCGGTGATCATCAGGGGGGATTCTAATTCTGTCCTGGCATCTTTATGTAGGGCAGGAAGAGCAATATTAACTAAAAATTCTTCAATCTCAGTTGGACTGTGCTGTAACTGGGAAGTATATATCCCTGAGAAGTATGACCTAAATGCTTCACCTATTTGTGGGGTGGAGCTTACTAGTTCCCCCTTTTCATTTATGATAGAACTGATAGTTTTAGAAGCTAGCTCCGCTCGTGACAAGAAAGAAAGGTATTTACTTGACTTATCAGAATTGCGGTATTTTACCTGGGTTTTATGGAGCATAATTTTGGCATTTTCGGCCTTTAGTGCCTCTAACCATATACTCTGAGCCTTTAACCAGGACTGAAAAGCACTATCGGTGTTATTAGACAGGTATTCTGCTTCCCTAGCCAAACTAATTTCTTCTTTCTCCTGGATTATCCTTCTACATTCTTTCTTAAATTCAGCTATATATTTCCGTAGGGTTCCCCTCAGATATGCCTTAAAGGCATCCCATAATATTGCTGCCGAGGCAGAACCTTGGTTAACCTCCCAATATTCCCGCCATTGTTCTTCCAGATTCACACTACTATTAATATTATGTAACCAATTAGAGTTGAAACTCCAGAAGCTGCACCCCCGATCGGTGTTCAGAGAGAGTTCCATATAGACCGGTGAGTGGTCTGAAATACCTCTCGATCTATATTCGATCTTATGAACTTGGGGGGCGAGGCTATTGGAGACCAATATATAGTCAATCCTGGAGAAAGTGGAATATGATGTAGAGAAACATGAGTACTGACGAGTGGAGGGGTTTTGTATCCGCCATGGATCAACCCATCCAACATTTTGCATAAAGTTTGCCAATCCCCTGTTTCCTCGGCCCATTCCACTATTACCACTTCTCCACCGATCTAATTGAGGGTCCAGAATATTATTTAGATCCCCCATACAAATGACCGGGGAGTTCGGAGAGTGGGCTGCAAATTCAATAGCTTTAGTAAGGATTTTATACGAGAAGGGAGGTGGAATGTAGATAGACAAAATAATAAACGGAGAATCCGCAATTAAACAATCTATAAATATATAACATCCCCCTGGGTCAGACCAAACCCGATTACAAGTAAAAGACAACGTTTTTTTTATCAACAATGAAACTCCCCTAGCAGAGGAGGTAAAGGAGGCATGGCAGGAGTATCCAACCCATGGTTTCTTTAGGGCCAATTGTTTCCCTCCCACCAAATGAGTTTCTGTCAGAGCGACTATATCCGGGCCCATTTTTCTTAGATGATTCATAACTAGGGAACGTTTTATTTTACAATTCAGTCCCCGGACATTCCAGGTCACTATTTTAATATTAATGCCTTGGTTGTTAACCCCTGCCATACCTCACTATTACATGCGTCCCTACAGCAAGGTAACAAGTCAACAGGCGCAATGTATCACTGGATTTACACAAAAACAATACAAACTGTACATATACCCTCCCCCCCGTCCCCTCCCCCCTCCCTGTATACCTCCCAGTGCTAGGCATACCTAATCCTATCTATCCCCCCTCCCCAGAAAAGAAAAAAAAAAGGGGAAAAAATATACACAAGTATCGAAACAAGAAGGCCTTTCGACCCCACTCACTTCTATTTGGGGGCTAAAAAAAAATAACTAAGAAGAGAAGGAAGAGGAGAAAAATAAAAAGAAATCAGGCCACCAATATGCGGGAGAGAGCCCCCTGGCTATTTAATTTCTACGAACATGTTTGCCTAAGCCTCTGCCAGCTGTCGAGAACCGGGGCTATTAACATCAAGCCATTTTAAAGCTTCCTGCGGGGTTGAGAAAAATAGAGTCTCGTTGTTGTAGATCACCCTAAGTTTCGAGGGGAACAGCATTGAATACAGATGGGTCTTTTCCCATCTTGGCAGGGGATGGCGCTGGCGTCGCCAGCCGCCATCCCCCGCCAGCGCCATGGCGATCGTGAGAAGGGGACGCGCGCGCACGAGAGGCGCGCGCGTCCCCTTCTGACGGCGCTTCCATACGTTTCCCCGGGTCCCCGCCGGCTTGCCGGCGGAAACCCGGGGTCCCTGCCGACTGCCCGCACCCCCCCTAACCCCCCCCTAACCCTGTCCGTCTCTCTGAGGCGGAGATGGACAGGGTTTCCGTCGCGCTAGCGACGGAGACTGAGACGCGCGTGCGCGTGAGACGCACGTGCGTCTCAGTCTCCTCGCTGGCGTGGCTGCTGGCGGGTCGCCAGCGCAGACGCCATGGCGACCCGCCAGCAAGGATGGGACAAGACCCATCTGTACTTGATACTCTTCTCACGGAGTCGCCTTTTCACGTCCATAAACCTTGCCCTGTCTTTCTGTACCTCTAAGGCAAAATCTGGAAATACTGCGATCTGAGTTCCGTTAAGCATCAGTGGACCCTTTAAGCGTATTAAACGCAAGAGAGTATCTCTGTCCTGAAAATTCAAGAACCTTACAATTAGGGTCCTTGGGGCAGATCCCGGAGAGAGTGGTCTGGGGGGCACCCTGTGCGCCCGCTCTATGGCGAGTTGCTTTGAAAACGCTTCCTGGCCAATGGATGTACATAACCATTCTATTATGAATTTTGGGGCATCGGATCCCTCCTCCTTTTCAGGGATACCCACAAAACGCAGGTTGTTTCTGCGAGATCGTCCCTCAATATCCAGCAGTTTTGCCCTCATCTCAGTTACTTGTTGAGACAGTCTGTCAACTTTTCGGGTACAGTTACTGCTGTTGTCCTCAACAGCCGATATCCGTAATTCAGCTGCACTAATCCTTTCTGTTGTTTTTTTTAAGTCCAGCTTAATCGAGGATATGTCAGTTTGTAAATCCTTAATTTGGTCAGACAGACGTTGTTCTGATGTATTAATTGCTTCTAATATCTGTTGAAGGGTATTATCGGGTGCCGGTGAAACTGGCTTGCTTTTTGCGGGGGTTGTTTGCGGCGTGGTGTTGGGAGTCTGTGACGCATTGCCCCCTTGTGCTCGGGCAAACTTTTCCAGACGAGCGGCTGCAGTTGCGTTACCTGTCTTGCCCATTTTTATAATTGAATTCGCTGGTTGTCCCAGCCAGATTATAGTCTTGCAACAATATACCAGTAAAGCAGGTAGGGGAAACTATTCCCTACACACGGGCCCCTGCCTCAGTTTTCGCCGCTGGGATACTATCCGGAGGGGAATTTGAAGACAGCCTCAATTTTACATGAGTCTAATTGAGAAACAAAAAAAATTCAGACTTAGAGTGTAATAGGCAGCTTACGTTATATATGCCTTTTTAATATATGAGGGTATGAGGGAAAAAAGAGGGGACCCTCTCACTGTCCCCAATTCCAGTCACCTCTATCCGGCTGTATTTAGTCACTGACTTGGAGGGCCAGTCAGATATTACTACTCCAAACACCAATGTCACTCCCCAAGAGCAGATAGTATCATACGGTCACAGGTAGTAAATAATGAAGTTATACTGCACCAGATTGTTGCATATTCAGTTCATTTGAATGATGGCTGACTGGTGTATACAATCTTCGAGCAGCTGAAAACCTTCTCACTGTCTCCCCTGTTTGCAGCGTCTGTATTGTCAGCTTTATCAGCAGAGTGCCGGTGCCATAGGCTGTAGTGATCTCTACAGAGAGCAGCCAGATATACCTCGCTTTGCTCCGTCTGTGTCCCTCTCTCACCTCTTGCCCGGATCGTCTTGCTGCAGGTTGGGGAGTAAATAGTGAGGTGAGACCCTCTCACTGTCTCACCCTCACGTTGCTCCATCTGTGCCACACACTCGCCTCTTGCCACTTGCCCAGATCGTCTTACTGCGGCTGGGGAGTAGATGGTGAGGTGAGACCCTCTCACTGTCTCACCCTCACGTTGCTCCGTCTGAGCCGCGCACTCGCCTCTTGCCCGGGTCGACACGGAGCGTCTCTCTAGCCTGGCTCTCTCACTGCCCGGCGATGCACCAGAAGCGGGCGGGCGTGTAGTCGCGTGTAACGCAACCTCCGGGAGGGGAAGGGTAAGGATGCTGCTCCACTAGCTGTGACAGTATAGTTCCGTCTGTCCAACAGCACACCAACGGGTACTCCAGGTATTACGATAGGGAGAGTTTGTGCCGCAGAGCCCGCGTTGTTGTGCCAGTATACCGGTTTTTCAGGATCTTCAGTGGCTTAGTTTGGCGGATTTTTACATAGCCCAGGGAGCTCTCACCTCCACCTCACTCACTCCTGCACTGCCGTGGCCCCGCCTCTGAGAAGTGACTTATATCTTAGTTCCCATATACAACCAACCTGGTACTCTCATTCGACACCAGTGCCGGACGCTACCTATATACCCTATTCGGGCTGGAATCCAGCAAGGCCAATAAGGGGACAGTTTGGTAACCAAGGAGGAGACCCCTGGGGAAAAACTGGTATGGTAGCATAGGCAGGGTGATCGAACAGCAGACACACAGGAGCCACCGGTTGTAGGAGCACTTCTCACATGGGACCTTTCTTACTAATAATATCTACTAGAGTGGGACACCACTATCCTCTATAGAGCACCAACAATCCGATATTGAAACCAGATTACATATAAACAACTGTGTGGGAATACCTGGGCAAGCTGGCAAAGCTGACTTACGTAAACTAATGACGGATTCAGTATTGAATCCCGGCGGTCAGAATCCCGGCGTTCAGAATCCCGACGCCGGAACTCCGACAGCCGAAATGCCGACAAGGGGGGGACGTGGATCGCCCCCCCTTGCGGGCTCGCTGCGCTCGCCACGCAGCGGCCCCGGTGCCTCGCTACACTCGGCACACTAATTTATTCTCCCTCCAGGGGTGTCGTGGACACCCCAGGAGGGAGAATGTGTCAGCATTTTGGAGGTCGGGATTCCGGCGTCGGGATTCTGAACGCCGGGATCCCGACCGCCGGGATTTTAACTGCATCCCCTAATGACAATTGCTGAGGCAATATTAATAGAACACATGAGTGAATCAATAGAAGTGTGAAAAGTTATAAATAAGGGTATCACACTTCAATTTAACAAATATCATGTGTATATGTATGTATGTCTTTGTCTTGCTTTTGTGTTATGTGTTGTTTGATTGACAGTCCAATGATAATGTACTAAATGACTGATCAAAAATTAAGGAACACTCCATATTTTACACTAAGAAGCCTATTAAAAGTTATGTTTTAACTTAATAATCATATCATACAATTTATAAAATAAAGAGTGCGCCCAAAAAGTCACATTTGCCTTACCGTTTGCCCCTTGCAAACAACCCCCCTTTTTTTCAGTTACAAATACTGAATGTGTTGGGCGCACCACCAATCCGAGACTACAAAAATCTATAAAAGTAGTCCAACATATTGGTCCTAACAGATGTTTTTCTAGAATGTTCTAATTGATGATAAAAGTCTGTGTGGATCCAAACCCCCTTTTCTGTGCAATGCCTTAATAGGTATGCAGGCACAACTTCAGCAGATGGAAGGCAATGTCAAAGGTGCAGCAGCATCTACACTGAGTAGTATATCTAGTACCCCAGTAAGTGGCTCCCCCACTTCCCCACCCCGTCGGAGTATTAGGACCCGGGGTGGCCTGGGTGCAGCTTCAAGAAGTGGTTTAGGGTGGCCTGATGGTGGGAGAAAATAATTCATATTTTTTTATACATTTTTAATTTGCATCTAATATGCAATACATCTTGTTACATCCCCCAACACTTTGAATGTTTGAGTGACAAAAATGCAGGTTGTTTATGACATACTATACTGCAGTAAAAATGTCTAAACGCATACCATTTTGTCTGTGTATTATTTTTAAAGCAATTGTTGTGTGAAATATGACATAGTGTAATGGTATATGACAATGGGATTGCTGAAAAGTAGTGTTGGGTAACTTCTGGCCCGTCAAAGGTTGTGGAACTACATATTCCAGCAAGCTCTGGCACTCATTGCTTGGACTGTAATGGTTATAGTGTGTCAGGGCATGCTGGCACGTGTAGTTCCACAAACACCAGGTGAGCCATGTTTTAGAGAAAAATTAATTCATACATGTTACAAATGTACTTACAAGGTTGATTACAGCAAGGGATAGGTCAGCACCACCAGCTGCATCAGTTGGGCTTTGTGTATTAGGCTAAATGTGGGTGGAAACAGATGGTATTGCAAATAGCAAGGATGAACAAGGTCACTTCGTACCGTACTCACCAGAGGCAGAACTCTGGGAGGCAATGGAGTCATCTGCCGCCGGGCTCTTGCTCCCAAGGGGGCACCGCTCCTCCCCATGCAAATTTAAATCAGTTATTTAGAAGCCAAAATATTGCTTCTGTGGCTGAGTTCTGAAATATATATGTGTTCTCTATGTCTCTTTCTATATTTATTAAAATAAATATATATTTTATATAAGGTTATATAAGGTTATAAGGTGTGTGTGTGTGTGTTTGGGGAGGGGGCACCAATATATATTTTGCCTCCGGGCAACTGGAACGAACTTAAGCCACTGGTACTCACTAAAGATGTCGATGTGATACACATATCAAGGTATCTTTGTGGAGCAGGTCCTGTTACCACTCCTCTTACAACCAGTTCCCCCAGGCAGACGGTATGCCGAAAAAACAGAGGGAATGACCGGGCTCAGTACCAAAATTTATTACTGTATAGTGGCCCAATGGCCATAAGTCACAAAATACAGAAAGAAAGGATAAAATAAAATATAAAAACAAACTCACTTATCTTCCGACATGTTTCGACGGTCCCAGCCAGCTTTCTCAAGGATAGATAGTGAGTCAATCAAACAGGGTTTATATAGCAGTATGGAGCAACCATTTCCGGTTCAGCATAATTATGGTGAACGGGGCTCTTAGCTTAAAGTGAGCTAACTGATATGGGGATCTATATAGAGCCTTTTTAGCGGGTAGGTTTCCAGTTTAATAACAATGGGGTCCGGGGGTTATGTGATATGTTATAACTAAATATAACTCCGGTCCGGTAACTGAATTACCTACTTCCGGGATGTGGAATGCACGCCCGAAAGTCAGATGTCACGCATGTGTGTGTCTCCGTCTGCAAGGTGTCAAATGTTTCCCCAGGCAATGTGTGGGTTTGTAATGTGCGGCATGCGTGTGGGACGTGGAACGCACGCCCGGAAGTCGGATGTCCGCTCTGTGACACACATATGCGTGTCTCCGTCTGTAAGGTGTCAAATGTTTCTCCTGGCAATGTGTGGGCTTGTAATGGGCGGCGTATCCGCCGGAAGTCTATTGCTTCCCCGATTTGGAGCGCATAATACAGGGATATGACCAATTAGCGGTCTTTA
Source organism: Crinia signifera (assembly GCF_055691185.1). Classification (NCBI taxonomy): domain Eukaryota; kingdom Metazoa; phylum Chordata; class Amphibia; order Anura; family Myobatrachidae; genus Crinia; species Crinia signifera. The sequence goes on from NC_139219.1 coordinate 131,508,334, forward strand.
ATGGATGTGTTCTAATAATCCATACTACCTTAAAAGTGTATTAAATTCTCCTTCAAGATGATAAGCTGATTCCTCAATTTAATATAGCAGGAAACGCTATTGTCATCTTACGTGTAACCCCAAAATGCGTCCTCCATTTTCCCAAATGCTGAACAGTTGTTACATGGTTCCTCCATTTACAAAAATAGATACATACAACATATGTATATATCAACAAAAATATTAAATACACACAATAAATACATTATATACTATCTCAATATAATAGCTGTAATTATTATTAACAAGCAGCAGCACGTGTGGATAAATAAATCCATTATATATTATATCAATACAATAGCAGCAATAGTTAGCATCAAGTGTGGATATACAAACACAATAGCAGCAATTATTATTAGTAGATAGCAGCAAATGTAGATATATTAATAAATAGCGACATATAAAATCAATAATCTCTAAAAACAAATATATATAAATGTATGCTCATAAAAAACACTTCAATTCAAATTCGTGATTCAAGCCATGCGGAGTAGAAGTGGACAGATTGAATATCCATCTCATCTCTGTTTGGGCAAGTCTAATATCTCTGTTATTGTGTCGCCAGTTGCATTTAACCGCCTCAAGCCCCCAAAATCCTGTGATTGACTTGACTGAGCTGTTATGCATCTCTAAAAAATGCAAGGAAAACAGATGTTCTTTAAAGCCTTTCTTAATATTGCGAACATGTTCGGCAAGTCGTATCTTTAGATTCCTTTTGGTCTTGCCGACATACAATTTATCGCAAGAGCACCGGATGGCGTAAATCACATAATTTGAATTGCATGTGATGAATTGCTTTGGGTTGACCCTGGGCACAACCTATTTGACATTCTCCCATCGGGCAGACGCTTCAGATCGATCCCTGCCAAATCATCCAGATCTGCGAATAGCTTCTGTCCGTTAGTTATCCACCAATTGAACAATGTGCTACAAATGAATTCAAATAGACTCGTCTAACTATGTTCATCATTGAAACGTTAAATATCCAATGTATGTACACAAAAAAGTTGAAATGTCTCTGTATGTCACACCTCCCCCGTGTTCCCTTGCTTGTAGCTGCTCTGTAATCCACAAAAAATTCCTAGTATACGCAAGTATACATGGCCAATAAAGTTGATTCTGATTAGAGCGTTATTACATAAATATGATAGGCTTGCCTGAAGAGGTGAGTTTTCAGGGAACACTTGAAGGTTTGGAGGCTAGTAGAGAGTCTTATTGTGCGTGGAAGGGCATTCCATAGGATGGGAGCAGCCCAATGAAAGTCCTGTAGTAGTGAATGGGAGCTGGTGATCCGTGCATAAGAGAGACGCAGATCTTGCACAGAGCGGAGTGGTCGAGTTGGGAGATATTTTGTGATAAGTAAAGAGATATAAGCTGGGGCAGTATGGTTTATAGCTTTATATGTGAGTAGAAGTATTTTATATTGAATACTGTAAAATAGGAATATCAGCATAGCAGCAGCATTTAAAATGGATTGCAGTGGGGTGAGTCTGTTCTTGGGAAGACCAGTTAAAAGACTATTGCAATAGTCAATGCGGGATATAATGAGTGCATGGATAAGAGATTTAGTAGTGTCTTGTGTGATATAGTGTGACAAATTATTCAAATGCACTGGTTTGGGCTAATGTGCTAGCTCACATCATCCTAAATAGCTATCAGGATAATGTAACCCGGTACTCTTTACTTAGAAGGGCGCCCATCTCGGCCATCTCGGGCATTGAATGCACTAAAAAATCAGGTGCGATCAACCGACGAGATGCCCGAGATTTCCCATAGGGAACAATGTTAAATGTCTCAATTGACCCAATTTTTCTGTTCAATGCCTCAATTGACCCAATTTTTCCATAGGAAACAATGTTAAATGGGCCACAGAGGCCAAATAGGCACCCTGAAGTGTATAATGGCCACCCGAATTGTTAACGCCACCCCACGATCAACGTCAACCCGAAGCGTGGCGAGCGCAGCGAGCCCGCGAGGGGCGGCGGTACGCGTCCTACGACCTTTTCATACCCCCACTATCCACGTCGACGTGGAGTTGAGAATAGAAAGTGTGGCGAGCGCAGCGAGCCACCGAGCCCGAAGCGTGGCGAGCGCAGCGCGCCCCGCGAGGGGACGCGGATACCTTCACAGGTATCCGCGTCCCCTCGCGGGCTTCACAGCTGTCCGCGTACCCTCGCGGGGCTCGCTGCGCTCGCCACGCTTCGGGCTCGGTGGCTCGCTGCGCTCGCTACACTTTCTATTCTCAACTCCACGCCGACGTGGATAGTGGGGGTATGAAAAGGTCGTAGGACGCGTACCGCCGCCCCTCGCGCATCGGGTTGACGTTGATCGTGGGGTGGCGTTAACAATTCGGGTGGCCATTATACACTTCAGGGTGCCTATTTGGCCTCTGTGGCCCATTTAACATTGTTTCCTATGGAAAAATCGGGTCAATTGAGGCATTGAACAGAAAAATTGGGTCAATTGAGACATTTAACATTGTTCCCTATGGGAAATCTCGGGCATCTCGTCGGTTGATCGCACCCGATTTTTTAGTGCATTCAATGCCCGAGATTTTTTACTAACGATGCCCACGATCAAAATCGTGGGCGCCCTTCTAAGTAAAGAGTACCTGTAACCCACAATATAAAACTTCCCCACGCTCCCCCCTTCCCCGCGGTCTAAAACTCAGAATTTTGCGGGTCTCCGGAGAGGGGAAGGGACTAAAATGATGGGAATCATGGTATTTAGCCTCTCCGCCATCCGCGGACCCGCGAATGAATGTGGCTGTCTGTCATGGGGGCGGTACTGGTGATGTCAGTCTTGCCTCGCCCCCAAAACAAAGCCACGTCCCGCCCCCTTTTCACTCCTCTCCCGGAGAGGAGAATTATAAAGTCGGCATGTATGGTTGATTTTCTTGCTATAGAGATATTACACTAAAAGCAAACTGTACATTGGAAAACAATATTTGTTTAAAGGAGTTCCGAGTTAGATGGACTTCTATCATTCATTAAGCTCATTTTAAACAATGTATACTTTTCCTCTATTGAGACTCAGTAATGAGGTATAAATGACATTTTGGAAAAAGTTGTAATTTGAGCCAGGCTGTTATAATTAAAATATCATATTAATAGATAATGATGAGTTTAGTTTCTTTTAGAACTTAAGTCCAGATTCAGATCTCAGTCTCAGATCTGTGAAAATCACTATTCACACATCTACTTGTGCATGAACACTTTACCTGCGATCGAAGAGCAGGGGGGCGACAACGCAATGGGGTGGTAATGTACTGCTGGGAGGGTGGGTCTGGGCTGCTTTGGGTTAGGGCTGTCGCGGCTGCATGACATCATATACAGACACTGCAACTCTAAACATGGCGGGCCTGCACCTTGCCCCGCAGCCAGGGGACAGTCAATAATGTGTGAGCGCTTCCCTATACAGCTTACACTTTAGCAATGTGCATACAGAAATTTACGAGCAGACAGCAGGCAGGGCAATTCACATTACACCACACAGTAGTATCCATTATACACATTACTCTACACAGTGCCACTTCTCTAAATTCCACTGCAGCTGCACACAGGGAGCTAAATATTGTGTGGATTAGATACAGTGCAGGTTTCTATACTGTAAAATGTAATTGTAGCACTGGCTCTTCCTTATTACAAACATATGTGAAAAATACGGAAAGCACAGGTACATTGCTTGTACATTGCCACAAATGGGGCAATTGCCGCGAGTGTCTCATATGCACCCGCCCTATTTTCAGCACGCCTCGACTAATTGCGCATCAAGAGTTGTATAGATAAAAATGTATACTGCAGTGCCTTACACAATGTACAAGCCATCATCACTGAACACACTAAGGGGGTTATTCTAGTTCACTCTTTCTGACAAATTCGTTCTTAGATGGACAAAACCATGTGCACTGCAGGTGGGGCAGATATAACATGTGCAGAGAGAATTAGATTTGGGTGGGGCTTTACTTCAAAGTGAGATCTATATTGCAGTGTAAAAATAAAGCAGCCAGTATTTACCCTGCACAGAAACAAAATAAGTCACCCAAATCTAATTCTCTCTGCACATTTTACATCTGCCCCCCTGCAGTGCACATGGTTTTGTCCATCTAAGAAGGATTTTGTCAGAAAGAGTGAACTAGAATAAGGCCCTAATTGCAGTGATGCACACCATGAATGATCACAACATTATCTTTTGTTCTGTCCCTGCATACTCCAAGGGTGCCCCGCTGCACTGTCAAGTCCACATGGAAGTACATCTGGCACAAACTCTGCCTACACAACACAGCCCAGGGTGTGTACGGCAGGTAGAGCAATGGGCGCAGGATGAATGCTTACCTGCCTGAGGAGTTGTTTCTGTTTCCTGGCAGCCAGGAAGTGCGCAAGCTGGTTATCCCTTCAAGGCAGTGGTGTAGATAGGTGCAACGGTGCCTGGAGCAAGGGCATGGTACACGCGCCCCCCCCCCAACCCCCCCCCCCCATTTGTAGTAGGCGGGGCTCTTCCACAGTGAAAAGGGCAGCCTAACATATACCACACACCATAATGCCCATTACACATAAAGCCACATGCCATAATGCCAATTACACATAAGGCCACACATGATGCCCATTACATACTATTTAACAAACCGTAATGCCCATTACACATTTGACACATAAGTGCCACTTACCTATATGCTTATTGCTAGGAACTTCATGCTCGATGCAAAGAGGCTTCAAGCTCGATGATGGATGCCAAGGGGGACTAAAATAGCTTGTTGCCAAGGGGGACTAAAATAGCTCGTTGCCAAGGGGGACTAAAATAGCTCGTTGCCGAGGGGGACTAAAATAGATCGTTGCCAAGGGGGACTAAAATAGCTTGTTGCCAAGGGGGGCTAAAATAGCTTGTTGCCAAGGGGGACTAAAATAGCTTGTTGCCAAGGGGGACTTCAGCCCGTCAGCTGCTCCCGGCTGAGCTGCCCTGTCCGGCGCTATTTTAAATTAAGTCTCCTGCTGGACCGCTAGCCAATAGGCACTCGCAGTCCAGCAGCTATCACTGCTCCTTCTGATTGGCTGCTGGACTGCAAGCACCTATTGGCTAGCGGTTCAGAGGGAGACTTAAATGAAAATAGCGGCGGTCAGGGCAGCTCAGCCGGGCAGAGCAGGAAGAAGGCAGGGGCAGGACCATCTTAACAACATTATGGGCCCCCGGGCAAAACAGTGCAGTGGGGCCCCTCAGTGGCGGCATTGTGGTAGGTGAGACCATGTGACAAAATATAATTTAGGCCCCTCTGCTGACCCCAACCCAAGTTTACAATATGCAACATAACGGTTGGTGACAGGAAGAGGGTGACAAGGGCAGCAGTTATATTTATATAAACAAATGGAGAGGGAGCGCTTTATAGTGCCGTATCATAGCCAGCATATAATACATTCGATAGGCATAAGTGTGGGCTCAATCTTACTCAGATTACACCACATGTAGTCTCCCACACAGTAGTACTTGATCATGGAATCTACAAAATGGCATTCCTAAAATGGATGCCACCTTCTAGGAGACAGATGCAAGAGGTCCTTCTAAATCTCTAGTGTTTGTCAGGGGGAGGCAGCGCATACAGCAATACATGGAAGTGCACTAGTGCGCTTTGTGTAACTGCGTTGCAATAAGTAACTCCGTGGAAATCAGCAAGAAACCCCCTCACAACAAGCAAGAAACCCCACTGGCAACTAGTTAATGAGCACATAACCCTGGCAATGAGCACATAACCCAGGAAAAGAGCAAATAATCCCTGCAAAAGAGCACATAACCCCTGGCAATAAAAAGAAGGAAACAAAATTATAATGTTTTGGGGGGGCACAAAAAACGTTTTTGGAAGGAGGGCACAACATTTCTAGCTACACCCTGCTGGCAGGAGCTGTCATGCTTCCAGTTATATGTACACACACACACACACCACTCAGTAGTCATTGGCCGAAATAACCTGGGTGACACCCAGTGGGAGGGAGGCAGGGAGCTCACGACTTACTAGTAAATCAGGGGCAGGCTGCTGGACGAATCACTTAGCCGGCCAGTGAGCCTAGACCAGTGGTTCCCAAACTGTGTGCCTGGGGTGCCTCAGGACACTTGCAGGGGTGCCTTGGGTTGGTCGATCAAGATCAATTCATATTATTTATGGCCAATGTACCAGTCAATACCAGTGCTGGGGGCTGCCAATCATAACATATATGGACAAACAGAAGCAAATCCGTCCCCTCACCAGATAACCTTGAATCTGAATTTCTCGATAAGAAGCATTTGGCCTAGGGGTGCCTTGAAAATATTTTGATGCTCTAGGGTGCCGTGATTCAAAAAAGTTTGGGAACCACTGGGCTAGACAGTTGTACACTGTGCAGGCTCAGTGATTCTAGTGAGACAGGGGCAGGGCTGTTGTGCCTGAGACGAGTCCTCCTGAGCCTGCCAGCCATGACCCGCGAGCTGCGCCACCGTCTCGACTCACTTCACTGAACTGAGCCATGTGTCTTGGCTCAGTTCAGTGACTCACTTTGCCCATGACTATTAGTAACTGTTACAAGTACATTGTACACAGACCCAACCATATTACACAAAGTACATTATACGCAGCCCCCTCCCCCATATTACACACAGTACATTATAGGCAGCCCCCCCTTATATTACACCAAGAACATCATACACAGATACCCCCCCTTCCCCCATATGGCTGTGTATTATACCCCTCCATACTTGCCTACCTGACCCTCTCCATGAGGGAGAAAATGCTCTGTTCCTAGCCTTCCCTGGTAATATATGTTTACCATCACCTGCGGTGAAAAACCTTTCTTATCAATTACCTAGCTGCCCACAGGTGATAGCAATCCTACATTACCAGGGAAGTCCAGGAACAGCATTTTCTCCCTCATAGCACATATAAGGTAGGCAGGAGCAGGGGCACACAGGGGGTGGGCAGGGTAACACATGGGGTAGGTAGGAGCAGGGGCACACATGGGGTGGGCAGGGTTACACATGGGTTGGGCAGGGACACACATGGGGTGGGCAGGGTAACACATGGGGTGGGCAGGAGCAGGGACACACATGGGGTGGGCAGGGTAGCACATGGGGTAGGTAGGAGCAGGGACACACATGAGGTGGGCTGGGTAACACATGGGGTAGGTAGGAGCAGGGACACACATGGGGTGGGCAGGGTAACACATGGGGTAGGTAGGAGCAGGGACACACATGGGGTGGGCAGGAGCAGGGGCACACATGGGGTGGGCAGGAGCAGGGACATACATGGGGTGGGCAGGAGCAGGGGCACACATGGGGTGGGCAGGATAACACATGGGGTGGGCAGGAGCAGGGACACACATGGGGTGGGCAGGAGCAGGGGCAAACATGGGGTGGGCAGGGTAACACATGGGGTGGGCAGGAGCAGGGACACACATGGGGTGGGCAGGAGCAGGGACACACATAGGGTGGGCAGGGTAACACATGGGGTGGGAGGGAGCAGGGACACACATGGGGTGGGCAGGAGCAGGGACACACATGGGGTGGGCAGGAGCAGGGACACACATGGGGTGGGCAGGGTAACACATGGGGTGGGCAGGAGCAGGGACACACATAGGGTGGGCAGGAGCAGGGGCATAGCTATGGGACCTTGTTATAAGTTCATACTCACAGGCACTAGTCGAAGGAAGAAGCTGAAGTAGAAGAACGGAGGAGCTGTAGCAGCCAGGGGGCGGAGGAACAAGTACAGGAGGAATGCAGAGAGAAAGCTGTAGTGCTGCTGAGCTGCTAGGGGTCTTTAGTAAAGGTGCCCATACACTAGTAAGATTTATCTTCAGATCTGGCTGTTTGGAACAAAAACATGGTTATGGATGAGTGACAGTTTGTCAGTTTTCCAGCATTTCCAAGCAAATGGTCAACCGTCATTTGCTCTCATCCATAACCATGTTTTTGTTCCAACCAGACAGATCGAAGATAAATCTGCATGTGTATGACCACCTTAACTTTACTGCAGGGCTGCGACTCCTGAGTGGGGGAGGGGGGGTGCAGACACTGATAATAAAACAGCCCCCTGAGTTGCTTCCTGTGAGAAGCAAGTTTCATGCTGCCACGAGCAGCAGCGGGGCCCCTGTGTCAGTCACTGTACTCAGTGTAATGTAACCCCCAGCTGTGAGACTACACCGCCGAGCAGTCTGCTTCCAGCCACTCTGACTACTACACGCAGCCTGCCTGTGAGGAGAGAGAAGGCTGGATCAGAGAGATCGTGCTGCTCCCTCCTGCACTGCTTTACCTTTCCGCTGCCTGTCAGCTGTTTTGACAGAAGTAAGCAGCGGGGAGAGCGAGTAGCACCGCCGCCAGCTCAGGGGACAGGTCTCCTTAATTAATTTACCAGCACTCCCCGCAATCCACCACGAGGTTTGTGGGAGGCAAGTTATGTCACTGGTAGTAGTGAGTCTCACTCAGTACCCACGCAGCCCCCAAGCAGCAGCGGGGGCTGCCTTACTGTATCTACGCCACTGGTCTGATCTAAATCTGTCTCTGCCTGTGGATGTTGCCAGACCTGATGCATGGAATCAGCTCATATTTTCCTTTGGACAACATTATAACACTGTGTCAGATAATCAGGGTACAAGCAAGGAAGCAGTGGATAGTTACAGAGGGCCTAAATGAGATGTGTTTGGAGGTGCACCATGTGCCACAAAGTACTGATTATTGGCATTTCTCACATGTGCAGGACCAATTCCTGCGACACAGGACAGCAGCAGACTGTCTGCTGTTTGGTGGTTGGAACTGCCTGTATTTGTTTAGGGGAGAGAAGAGACCAAGGATCTCCTAGCTTATGTGCTGGGCAGCTTGAGTGACACCATGGGTGCAGCAAGTAGGGTGACCAACTCATCCCTTTATTTACTTACAAAGGTTCTGTGGCTGGCTTTCACCTGGTTTTAAACTGCCACACCTCAAGACTCCATTTCACTTGGTTTTAAACTGCCACAGAACCTGTGTAATTAATATGTGTCCCGGATTAAAGGCATGAGTTGGTCACCCTAGCAGCAAGCCACCCGATAGGACATCAGTGATCCAGTGATATGTCCTAAAACGCAAACCCGGTCACTACTGAACCAGGAGGTGTCTGCTTGTTATAGCATTAACATACAGCATTATCCAAAAAAGCAGCAGTGATAGTAACTCCAGCCACATCTGAAATAGGCCCAAAGTAACAGCATAAAGACAGGTGAGAAAGTATGGTTCTGGGATAAATGGTCGTCAGTCACTAGGTCAACCACTAATGGTCAACTTGTCAACACAAGCAAACGGTCGACATTGAAATGATCAATACAGGAAAAGGTTGACACAAGTTGTTTTTTTGTGTGTCTTTGTCGACATGGACACCATAGAAGTGTACCGCATCCCCTTGCATGACTCGCTGTGCTCAGCACACTGATAAAACCTAGCTCTATGCCCACTTGGATCATGGAGGAACAAGTCGGTTAAAAAAGAAATCATGGGAACTTGTGTAGTTTCAGGGCGCCAGCATGGTGCCGTGCTACTTCCGGGTTTTACGCTCGCCACAAAATCTAAAATAAAGTAACTTAACTCCATGCCAACATGGATAGTTCATACCCCCACTATCCATGTTGGCATGGAGTTGATTTTAGATAGCGTGGCGAGCGTAGCACCGTGAAACTACACGAGTAACAAATGATGAAAACTTGTGTTGACCTTTTATGTTTCAATGTGCCGACCTTTGATTGTGTCTACCATTTGTCATTGTTGTCCTAGTACATATCGACCATTTTTAGGTGTCGACCAGATCACTTTCTTGCATTTCCAAATAATATTAGGGGTTATTCAGACCTGATTGCTGCTGTGAAAAGCCATTCACAGACTTGCACAGGGCGGGTTTCACTCTGTCTGAGCGGCCTCTTACTGATCGTAGGGCTCTGCTAAGTTGCCCAGCAGCGATCAGGCCTAAATAACCCACATTGTTCAGGACGTTTACAAAATGATTCTCCCATTTTCTGTGTTAATGAATCTACAAAAGGGGCATACACACAGGGTGATTTCAGCAATTTGACTAGATTGCTTAGAAAAGGAGCACATATCGCTCAGTGTGTATGTCCTATGGTGATGCACGGCCCACAGTCCCACAGTGCTTGCACTAGCTTTCCCTAGATTGCTGGGCTTTGCCTATTAAAAATAGGCAAAACCCCGCTCAGCACAATCACTCAACACACAGCATCGTGGGAGTACCATGATGTGTGCTAAGTGATTCTCGCTCAGCCAAAAAGCCGGGTTTCCCAGTGTGTGCGGGGCTTTGGACTTCAGATATTTTTCTACTGTGTACTGCAGTGATTCTCAACCTCAGTCCTCAAGTACCCCCAACAGTTGAGGGTACTTGAGGACCGAGGTTGAGAACCAATTTTGTAGTGCAATAAATAGAGCCCTAAATAGAGTATATTATCCTAACACTTTTTTCACCAAGAGGTTATTGTATAATTCTCTTATAGAAACGTACATTTTCCCTGGAATTAAATGGTTTTCTAGTGACTGGCTTTTTGGGAAATCAAACCTTGAATTCTTTTTTTGCAGATTTCTGGCTATGCCTGTTTGTCATGGAGGCAATTATTCTTTAAATTGGACTTCATGACAGACTATCCCCAGGCATTTCTAATTACCCTATGAGCTTCACCTGTTGTTAATCAGTGACCAATCAGAGGACGCACTGTGCAATTTAACCCCAGCAGTTTCCTGCTTCACTTGCTTGATTATTGTATCTTGTGAGCAAACTGAAATATTTCTGTGCAGGCAGGCTGCATGGCAGTCGTCAGAGCTCAATGCAGCCTCCATCATTGCTAGTTTCCATTTGCTAATCACTGTGTCCATCTGAAAGAGAGCAGCACAGTCACTGGGAATCAATAACAAGTAGTTACATTATAAAAAAAAAGTATGAAAAAAATATTACTTCAAAGCTGACAGTCTTATGGCTTAGGGGCCGTGACCACAATAGCCACAAGTAGGAAGAGATTCATGGTATTCCACTAAAATTACCTAAAGTCATGAAAACATGAGACGTGCTTCCTCAGTAGAGGTTTGCGGTTGGTTCTATTTGCTAGGCATTTTATATTAAACACTGTCAGTAAGTGGATGATAGTAATTACAATTTTTTTCTAAATTATTGATTTGTTAGTTCAGTAATTCAGTCATACAGTATGTGCTAGGTAAACAAGAGAAAAGGTTGATGTTAGTATAGTACATCATTTAAAACTACTAATAAAATGTAAAACCATCTTAATATTTAGAACATAAATATAAACAATTCATTACTTACTAAATAATAAACAGAAATAGTAATCATATAAAAGCATGCCTTGGATTGTCCCAGCAGCATAGGCAAATCTAGGGGGTGGTCCGGGGGTGTACCGGACCACCCATTAGACCACTGGCTGCCGCACACACAATTTAAAGAAATGACAGACAGGCAGAAAAGGGCTGTATAGTCACTGGCTAACTTCTAAGCAAACAAGCAGCTCCGTCCCCATTGATACAGTCAATGCTCCCGCTGGACCGCGACCCAATAAGAGCTTGTGGTCTGGCAGCCAATCAGGAGCGGCCACCAATGCCGCTCCTGATTGGCTGCTGCCCGGTCCAACGGGAGTACTGAATGAAGATATTGATGGGGACGGAGCTGCTGCTTTGCTTAGAAGTTAGACCAGGGCTGGGCAACACCGGCCCTCCAGATGTTGATGAACTACACATCCCAGCATGCCTTGCATCAGTTTCAGCATGGCCACATAGCAAAACTAATGCAAAGCATCCTGGGATGTGTAGTTCATTAACACGGAGGGCTGGTGTTGCCCAGCCCTGAGTTAGACAGTGACTATACAGCCAGGCAGCGCACAACCCTTTCTGCCTGGCTGTCTTATCTCTCTAAATTGTATGCGCCCAGTGTCACTCCCCCTTGGCATTAAGCAATCCCCCCTCCCCCTTGTCAACAAGCAATTCCCTCCCCATTAGCAACAAGCAATTCCTACCCCCCTTTGCAATGAGCAATTTCACTCCCCTTTGGCCCCAAGCAATCCCCCTTCTACTTGGCAACAAGCAATCCCCCCCCCCCCCCCCCAACGAGCAAATTCACTCCCCTTTTGCAATGAGCATTTAACTCCCCCTAGGCTAGGAACAATTCTCTTGTATTTCTTGCATGTATTCCCCATTGGCAATGAGAAATCACCACTCCCCCTTTTAACAACTCTCTTTTGGCAAAAAGCATGTATTCCACCTTGGCAATGAGCATGAAGCCCCTGGCATTAGTGGCGTAAGTTCATCAATGTAGCCCGAAGGCAAGATAGAAGCTGATGCCCCCCCCCCCCAATAGATAGATAGCTATAGAGAGATAGAGAGGGGGCTAAGGCAGAGAGTGGTAAGAGAGGAGTGTCAGGCAGAGAGAGAGAGAGGGGAGCTAAGGCAGAGAGAGGAATAAGGGGGTCAAACATATAGAGGGGGGGTGAGGCAGAGAGAGAGGGGGTGGGGTTAGGCAAATACGAGGGGGGAGGGGGGCTGAAATTGTGACAGAGCGAAGTGTCCTTTCAGGGCTTAGCGCCCGGCATCTGGATCCTCCGCCACTAGTGAGAGAAGGATCATGTGTATTGATGTTACACACAGACACACAAAGCACACATAAGTAGTACATGCGCTTGACATTGGTATGCATGTACACGTATGGACAATATGTGGCAGATGTGATGTATGTATATACACTTATAGACTACATATAGAGTAAGTGGAAGGCACAAACAAATACAATAAATAAAATTTATATATATATATATATATATATATATATATACATATATATACACACACACACACACATACAGACAGAAGTACCAACACACTCGCCATTCCTACGAATGGGCTGCAAACAGCACCCACTCTTCCCAGGTTGGGGTGCAGTGACCTGTGACCACACACTCTAGTGAAATGGGGTCCCTTGGCGATGGGCTGCAAGCTTAAATGCATTGATCAATTCATGGACTAAAACCCTAATATTTATTTAATTCTTTATTTGAATGTTAAGGTGAGTTAGTTTGTTGTAGTGAGTGCTGGGCCCCCTGTATTTGTATTTACTAGAGTGTGTGGTCACAGGCCACTGCACCATACTTGCCTACCTGACCCTCTCCATGCGGGAGAAAATGCTCTGCTCCTGGACTTCCCTGGTAATGTATGATTGCCAGCACCTGTGGTGAAACATCTTTACCCAGCTTCCCACAAGTGATGGCAATCATACATTACCAGGGAAGTCCAGAAACAGAGCATTTTCCTCCGCATGGTCAGGTAGACAAGTATGCACTGCATCCCAACCTTCGAAGTGTGGGTGCTATTACTTGCTCCCTAAACCGGCTGGAATTGTAACAGAGCAAAGTGCCCTTTCAGGGCTTAGCGCCTGGAGGCTGGAGCCTCCGTTGTCTCCCGGAGTTCCGCCACTGCCTGGCATCAAGCAAGAACCCCCTAGCTATGAACATGTAGGTAAGCGGCACTTATGTGTCAAATATGTATTAGGCATTACAGATTGTTATATAGAATGTAATGGGCATCATGATGTGTGGCACAATGTGTAATTGGCTTTACGGCATGTGGCTTTATTTGTAATGGGTATTACGGAGTTTGCTAAAATGTATAATGAGCATTACGCTGTGTGGTGAAACAGCTTTACCTAGCTCCCCACAGGTGATGGCAATCATACATTACCAGGGAAGTCCAGAAACAGCATTTTCTCCTGCATGGAGAGGGTCAGGTAGGCATGTAAATCACCAAGGCCCTTTGGTTGATGCGTACATTTCCGCATACTTTCGGATGGCGTTTTTTAGCTGTCTGCGCATGCGTGGGGAACGCTATGCGCATGTGCCACGCATGGTCTCCGTACTTGTACTCACTAATACCGTACAGAAATGTGCACCGCAATCACTCGTGAAATATGGGCGTATTATGGGCGTCATTCGGAACTACTTTCAAAGTGGGCAAAACTGGGCGGAAACATGGGCGGACACGGGGGAGTGCACTTATTTTGGTGGGCGTGCATTCGGACAGCACACCGAATGCACGCGAACAAAAAGGCAAGAAATATGCGTTGTCCATAAGCAAGTATTGCTTTGCGGACACCACTCGGTCATGCGCTAGGCAATCGGAACGCCTAATCAGGACGGCCGCACCTCAACCAATGTCAGCTGAACACAATACAATCACCTACTTTACTCATTACTTGTTAATTACACGCTTGACACTGCTTCAATTGGAACCATGGCAGCTTAAATGGACCATTACTAAACACACACATACCGTATATACTCGACTATAAGTCGACCCGAATATAAGCCGAGGGACCTAATTTTACAACAAAAAAATGGGAAAAACTTATTGACTCAAGTGGGACCCTCACTCGAGTATAAGCCGAGGGGGGCCTTTTCAGCGTAAAAAATGTTCTGAAAAAGTAGGCTTATACTCGAGTATATATGGTATATGCTGAATTTTGCACTGCAAATAATGAACACAACTTAATATTAATAATACAAATACACATGTCACTTCTACATGTATCAATTAAACCACACATTTGGGGGAAACAAAAAAACATTTATTAAATGAACTTATAAAATAAATTAGAAATCGCCACAAAATAAAAGGTAGCATAGCAGGAAGAAAAGTAAATAATATATAATAAATACATGTATTGTAGACATACATAGCCACAGCAGAATCATTAGGAACACATCAGGTGGCTTCACAACAAAAGTATAGCAACAACACTTCAAGTACAGTAGACAGTAATTGTAGCCGAAACAGGGCAAGAGGGGAACCAAACATGACATTCGAAGCGAGGGCAAATGTGGGTACCCTCTGCGCGGGATTGGACACAGGAAGCTGACACACACAGCTCCATGAAAGATTTGGGAAGACATAAGGGTTGAGATTATTGCGGACACAAGTTCATTTGCGGGCACGTTTGCCCCTGGCAGGCTCCTTGCCACGTGCAGCAGCTCTTCAGCCACGGCCACGGTCAGATGGTGGGCCAGGTGGAGCAAATGCTGGGGAGGGGGTGGATGGTCTTCCCCCTCTGGCAGCAGGGAGTGCTGATGGTGGGAATGCACCAGAAACGGATGACATTAGGACCCTATTGCTGGCAGCTAGCTCCACCATAAGCTCATTATGGTGGAGGAGGAGGTCATTTTGCCGCAGGGCTTGATCAGACAACACCTGCAGGCTAGCAGCAATTGATTGCTGGGCGGCAGCCATAGCCTGCAGGCTCGCAGCGATACTCTGGTGGCTGCTGACCAAACCCTGCAAGACCTCCTCGGTCCTACGCACCCTCTCTGATGCCGACTCTCCCTGCTGCTGAATATGGCCAAGCACCTGCCCCCACGTGGCCAATTCAGCCGCGGTCAGTGGCTGCTGCTGCTGCATGGGCCTGGTACTGGTGGCAGGTGGCACAGACTCCTCAACCTCCTCAAGAGATTCTTGACCAAGCGGTGGGGATGCTGGTGAAAGAGAACATTACAATTACAACACATTCCATGCAAAATTAGAACCAGCTACTTATGGCATGGCAAATAATTACCTTCAAGCAAAGAAGCCATGACTTCCGCTAGGGCCTCGCTGTCCATGGTGCTCACCCCCCGGACCTCCTCGACTGCAATGCAGCACTCTGCCATCTCTTCCAGGGGGGTGAGCTGCAGCTTTGATGGCATGGGGCCAGCCCCAGAGGTGTGGCTGTGTTCCCACCGCTGGGTCAATTTCTTCTTGAGGTTCGTTTTGAAGTCGTGCCACCTGCAATCAAAGTTAACATATTAATACATGTCACTCCTCATGTTTGCTGTAGCACCCATAGCAATCTGCAACATAATACAACATGTGCCTCATGACACCAAACTTAGATTATATTAAATTTGAAAACCACCCTTAGAAGATACACTCACACTCACCCTACAATAACTATCAATTAAATGACATGGCAAACATGTCTGTGCCTCCAAGCAACGTGACCGCCCATTGACCAACTCCATCTAATATCTAATGTAAACATTACTGCTCTTGTACTGCTCAAATGTAACACACATGAACTTGCCTCTTCTTAACGTGCTCCGGCTCACGAACTTGTGGAGCCACCGCATTAATCTCCGCCGTTATGTCCTCCCAGATCTTCCATCTCCTTGTGTGTGTCAACCGGTCCTGTGGACACTCAATCCAATCCCGTGCGCGGGGCACCAGGATGGCAAGCTCCTGCGCTTCGTATGCCATGTTTCTGGTGGTTGGTTCCTCTGTTGCCCTATTTCGGCCACTGGCACCGGCACGGCCACCGCCACGGCCACGGCCACCTGTCGCTGTACTCAAAGTGCTGGGCAGGCTACTCTGTTGGGAAGCCACCTGCTGTGTTCCCAATGATTCTGCTGAAGCAGAAGATGGGCCAGCTGCCGATTGGCCTGATGTAGACGGCCCATCTGGCTGCTGTTCTCCCAATGGCTGGTCTGGGTTGATGGGGACATAGGTGATGCTGGAGTCCATGCGGGCAAACAGGTCCTGGCACTCCTGCTCTTCCTCAGATAGAGATCCAGCCATGTTTGCAACAACATTGCATTTGTCTAACACACCTTTATATCCTATTTCTGTAATTGGCGTACATCAGCGTCACCCTGCGTTCCGTACGGCCGCGTTCCGTACGGCAGCGTCAACCGTGCGGCGCATAGGCCACGCCCCTAGCTGCGGGATAAATTTTTTTTAAAACCTGGCAAACTTAGTAAGTCTGATTTAGTAGGTAAATTCAGATTTGTACACCAATGACCAAATAAAACTGAGGTCAGACATGAAATGTATATGTGAGTGTACATCTGTACTGAGCACTTGTTAGGTATGTAGTACAAATGACAATACCCATTCCATATGTAAATCCAGTCCACCACTTAGGCAATAGTAATCAGTGATAGCATCCAAATCACATGTGAAAGGTCTCCAAATTCAGCCTTGATGCTAGCTACTTTTCATTCCACATCTCTAGTGTGGGCCAGTAGAAGGTAAGTGTACACATGGCAGCATGGCCTAATATTGGGAAAAGGTCTGGCACTATTTGCTTTGTTTCTGCTGCATAGCTTTCACTATAAAAAAGCTGTTTAGTACCTTGTTGAGTTAGGTGTAAGTGGCTAGTGATGCAGACTATTTCACCTGTTGCTTATACCCATGTTTGGTGAATGTAATAGATTATATATAATGGGTTCCCATCTTATTTTACACTGTCTGTTTAGGAGATAGTAAGTAATGGCATGGTCTGCTCAACTATGCAAAGGTACAGCAAGTGTGGGTTTGCGATGCAATGGGTTAGCCGTCTGTTGTGGCGCATACACGCTGTTACTGTAAAAATGAACAATAAAGTTAATACCAAATATCACTCTGATCAACCAATGACAGGACATGATTGCTTGAATTGTGCCATTGCTAAGATGGCGGCCTATGGCAAAGCAGCACCTTTTTCAGCAGCGGAGCTGAGGACACTGGTCTCCGTTATGGAGACCAGGCTGGGGCGGGCGGGCCCATTTATTACTAACCGCCAGAAGCGGAATGCATATACGCCCGCACACAGGTGCGGCGGACCATCGCTCAGCTGGAGCGGCGGTGGTCAGACCTGAGGCGTCGCCAGCCGGATTTGCTCCAGCAAATCAGGGCCAGGATTGCGAGATGTGAGTGTTTATACATTAAATGGCCATTTGTACATGATTGCTTACATGACATTATTTAAGCCAATAAGGTCACCAGCCTGATCATGAGTTAAACATGGCATACACTATATGTGTGCTACTTCCTGTTTGACACCCTGTAATGGTCATAAAATATGTGATTGTGTAGGATTATAGATTGTGATGTTTACAATGGCCCAAATGTCACATCATAACTGCCATGTTACAGGCTGTGTTGTGTAAAAGACACTAAGGAGCTGATTGGCTGTACAGTTATCTCAACTTATAACCTTTGGATTTTTTTTTTTAAGCCTTAATACATCTGTCCAAATGACCCCTAATTGGCATTTTTTTTATCAAACACAGCACGGGATCGAGCAAGACAGGCCCGGGAGGAGGCAGAGGTGGCCCAGGAGGAGGTTGCCGAAGCAAGGGCAGAGGAGGTTGTTTCGGAGGAAGGGATGCCGGAGGAGGTGGCAGAGGAAGTGGAGGAGGAGGTGTGGGCTGTGGAGGCTGAGGTGCTGGCAGCAGAGGAGGAGGTGCCACCAGAGGAGGCCCCTGAAGAAGAGGAGGTGGAGGCCTGTGAGGTCGTGCAGGCGGCCGAAATTGGTATGTATACATAAGGATTAATTATTCCTTTTCTCCTCTACTATTTGCTATGTAGCACTGGTGATTCAATTGTGTTTTTTCAAAATAAAAATTCATATAACAAACAGGGTAGCAACAGACACACTTATATAGGGTGGCCAAACCATCCCTTTCATCCTGGACACATATTAATGACACAGGTTGTGCGGATGGCTTTCAGGTCGATTGTAAGAGCCACTGAACCTGTGTAGTTAATCTGTATCCTGGAAGAAAGGGATGACGTGCTCATGTAAGAGTTACATGTCCCTGCTGCAAGCATACAATCTGTAGCCTCATATAGGTGAGTAGAGTTTACTGGTGATTGATCTTTCTAAACTAGATTAAGTATGACATAAATGGAGTATGGACAGGCGTGGCTTAGAATGGAGTAACAAGTGGTCAGTGCCCCTGGGCCCTTCTCTAGCTAACCCCCCCCTGCGGCCTGCATGTATGGTTGGCACCATAATTGTGTGTTGATTTGGTCTTAGTAATGATTTTGTGCATGGGAGTGGGTTAGTGCTGCAGCTTCACCTAACTGGCATTATGACAATGATTTATGGAGCAGACCATCAGCAGGCAAGCCATGCTTGATTGCACAAATGTACTGAGCATTCCTGAGAGTTGACTAAGTCCCATGCCACGCTCCATCATATAACAGACACTGAGCACTTTTTGATGAGTTGGAATTGGTGCAGCGCATGACATGCTTCTCAGAGCTTAGTCATGGGTGGGTTTGGATTCAGAAGGAGCACTATGACTGTGAGGTGTTCTACAGAGTAAAGGGTAGAGGGGAAAAAACAGGCTTTCCATGTAGTATGTATGCATGTATGTATAGCTGTATGTGTCATATATATAGTTATATATGTGTCTATATACATATATATATGTGTCTATATACATATATATATATATATATATATATATATATATATATATATATATATATATATATATATATATATATGGTACTTGTTTCCTATCTGGGCGCCCACAATTTTAATCGTGGGCATCGGGGGTAAAATCGGGGCCATCGCGGGCATCGCGGCCGATAAAAAATCGGGTGCGATGGGCCAGACGCGATGCCCGCGATTTTCCCATAGAGAACAATGTTAAATGCCTCAATTTACCCGAGATGACCACGATTTACCATAGGAAACAATGTTAAATGGATCAATTTACCCAAATCAGCATAGGAACAATAGTAAATGGGCCAAAAACACCCCTGAACATTGAAATGTCCCCCCAAAAGTAGTTGACGCCACCCCGCCATCAACGTGAACCCGAAGCGTGGCGAGCGCAGCGAGGCCGCGAGGGGCGGCGGTACGCGTCCTCCGACCTTTTCATGCCCTACTATCCACTAGGGCGTGGAGTGAGAATAGAATATTGTGGCGAGCGTAGCGAGCCACCGAGCCCGAAGCGTGGCGAGCCCCGCGAGGGGACGCGGATACCTTCACAGGTAAACGCGTCCCTTCGCGGGCTTCCCAGGTGTCCGCGTCGCCATGGACACCTGGGAAGCCCGCGAGGGGACGCGTATAACTGTGAAGGTATCCGCGTCCCCTTGCGGGGCTCGCTGCGCTCGCCACGCTTCGGGCTCGGTAGCTCGCTGCGCTCGCCACACTATTCTATTCTCACTCCACGCCCTAGTGGATAGTAGGGCATGAAAAGGTCGGAGGACGCGTACCGCCGCCCCTCGCGGCCTCGCTGCGCTCGCCACGCTTCGGGTTCATGTTGATGGCGGGGTGGCGTCAACTACTTTTGGGGGGACATTTTTATGTTCAGGGGTGTTTTTGCCCCATTTCCCATTGTTTCCTATGATAATTTGGGGAAATTGATCCATTTAACATTGTTTCCTATGGTAAATCGTGGTCATCGCGGGTCAATTGGGACATTTAACATTGGTCCCTATGTAAAATCGCGGTAATCGCGTCGGTCGCATCGCATGTCATTATAATGGCATGCGATGTACACGCGATGCCCGCGATGGGCGCCCAGATAGGAAACAAGTACCATATATATATATACAGTATATATATATATATATATATATATATACACACACACCTGTCATGGTGCATGTTTTAAATTTAGGTATGACTATGTTAAATGTATGCATGAATATCATTAGTAATTTGACCATTTTTAATATGTCCACAGATGAGCCAGCCCAAGCACAAGAGGGTCTCCGTGGGGCCCTGTTACGCATCTGAGGACACATGCGCCAGGTCATGGCTGAATTGGACCAGTTGCTGGATGGCGGCATTTAAATTTTTTTTTTTTAATTCAAAGTTTTGTACCGTTAATAAATAGTTTATTACAGTATTACAGTTGGAAGTTGTCTGTGTGTGTTTTTTTTTTAATGGAAAAGTATATGTGTAACTTGTTTATAATCTTTAAAATAAGCAAAATGTACATACTGTATATAGATGTATGTTATGTTCACATGCTGTAAGGGTTAATGTGTGTAATGAATGTAGTAGTAATGTGTTTCAGTATATATTAGGATTTAATTGATTCAAATAGACAACAATCCCTTTTTAATGAGGTTGCCTAATTGCATAAGTGGGTCATGTGATCGCTGTGTGTGCTCAGAGAAATAGTGTTGTATTTAGCGTAAATACTCCGCATCGGTGCGTATGGCCAGCTTCCCGTATGTTCTAACGCGGTAAGACCGTGCTTACGCTGTAAGACCGTGCAGAATCTGTACGGGTCCACCGCACACGCAAGGTTTGTATGTCGTCCGTACACACGCCCTGTTCTTAAAGAGTGAGTCCGTCCGAATGCGGAGGTTCGATGGGCGTTTCTACGGACGATGTCCGCATAGCGTTGCGTGCGGCCTGCTCCGTAAGAATTCGGGAAAGTACGCACCGATCAGAATAAGGGCCCAAATGACAATGGACTAAGTGGATGGCTATACTGAGGATCTGGGGCCTCATTCTGAGTTTGAAGCAGTGGATTATAGGTGCCTACCCTCCCGTATTCTGCAGTAGGCTTCAGTTTTTGCCATAAATCTTCTGCTGCCCTGCATTACCTTCCAAATCTCCTGGATTCTTCAGATTCTGCCAGGGTTTCTTTAAAAGAAGAGTGATTTGTTGTAGCTGCTAATGAGTTCCTGCTGACAACTCTCATTGACCCAGAGCTGCTGCTGCAGTTAGCTGTAAGGGTAATCATTTTTGCTAGTAATCCTTCTTTTCTTAAACACATTCATATAATTAGAGTATACTCAGGGGTGCCAACAGTTTGGCCGGGCCCTGGTAAAATGGAGGGGTGTGGCCATAGGGAGGGGGTGTGGCTGCCAAGAGGAAGCGTGGCAACACCACCGTGAGAAGAAAAATATATCTAATTTGTGCTGACGGGTGCAGGTGTGATCACGCACAGGGAGAGAGAGAGAGGACAGGCTGCCTCTGCAGCTGCCTCCCTTACCAGCTCAGCACACAGCACTAGTAGTTGTGTGTGCAGGGCTGGGGAGAGAGGCTGTGCTATGATGGCAACCTGTCATCACTCACCCCACTGCCTGGCTCCCTGCAATCCGGGAGGGGATATATCACAGTGAATATATAGTTGCAAACAAGAGACTCCATACTTCAGACAGCAATGTTGCAACATTTCCCAAATAACAAGCATTTAAGCATAGACACACCCATATGCAGGACTACTAGATCCACCCTTTAAGTATAGAAGAGGACGTGGAATAGTGTTTTGAACCTGCGCCACACCCAGGGCCGGAGCGCCTCAGGCACTCAACTGCTGGGGGGGGGGGGTGCGCGCTGTCTCTGCCCGGCCGCCGGGGGGTTTGCGGTGTCTCTGACCGGCCACCGGGGAGGGGGGGGGGGGTTGCGCACTGTCTCTGCCCGGCTGGCGGGGGAGGGGGGGTTGCGGTGTCTCTGCCCGGCCACCGGGGGTGCGCGGTGTGTCTGCCCGGCCGCGGGGTGTGTGTGTGTTGTGCGGTGTGTCTTCCTGGCCACTGTGGGGGAGGGGGGTGGGTGGATGGGTGCTTGCGATATGGCCGCCGTGCTGCTGGGGAGGTGGGTGGTGTTCACTCACCGAACTCCTGCTCCTTCCTCCGGCTCTCCTGCTCCGCTGCTCCTGCGGTGGTAGAGCTTTCCAGCTCACTACCGCCCGCCAGTGGCCGGCGCCCTAGCTAAATGCCTAGACCTGCCTAGTAGTGACGCCGGCCCTGGCCACACCGCTCACATGTTCCAGTTTAGTTTGTACTGAGTTGAAAATTTATAATTATAGTGAAAATAATAATTAGGGTAGCAGTGGGAACGAGGGATCTCAGGTGGTTGTTTGGTATGTAGTAATGAGGGTAGTTAGGGCAGCAGTGTAGAGAGATGTCAGGTCTTGAGTTGGTATGTAATCATGAGGGCAGCATTGGGTAGTGGGGCGTCAGGTGATGGGTTTGCATGTAATCATGAGTTTAGTTGTGCCAACAGTGAGTGGGGGTGGTCTTTCTCACCTTTGAAATCATACGGATTCCAACCCGACCTCTACGCTCCTCACAAGATCTGCAAATCTCATCCACACTAATTACTTGCTCCCATTACTGATTGCAGGACTTTCTTCGGGCTGCCTCCACTCAGTGGAATGCCCGTATCAAGCAAAAAAAGACTCTCCTCCAGTCTCTAAACATTCCCTGAAAACTCACTTCTTCAGGCAAGCTTATCAAATTCCTGAACCAGCCACTTAGGGGGAAATTTACTAAAGGAAATTTGTAAAAAAAAATAGGTGTATTTGTATTTAGAAATACACTTATTTTTGACATTTACTATCCCGAAAATACGGCAATTCGTATTTGTATTGATGTGCTATCAATACGAATACGAATTGCCATATTTTTGGGATAGTAAATGTCAAAAATAAGTGTATTTCTAAATACAAATACGCTCGTCACACTATATAAAATCAACTCCATGCGTAGTTGGATAGTAGGGGTATGAAAAAATGGGGTGCATTTAACATGGGAGCCCAGATAATACATAAGTACCAAATTTCCTTTAGTAAATTTCCCCCTTAACCTTCATATACGTTCCTATATAATCACATTCCTACTGCACAGTTAACACATATCCACTCTTTTTCAGATTTTCCATCCTCCTGACCCATGGCCAAACTGCTGGGTCACCGTATCATACAGCACACCAAGAACCTCTGAATTCTGGTGGAATTAATGCAATAAAGAATATCTATCCTTGTGTATGAATGCCTATTTCTATATAGATTGTAAGTATGCAAGTAGGGCCCTCATACCTTTGACTGTCTGTAAATACCCAGTTTTTTGTACCACTGTCTCCCATCGTAAAGTGCAACAGAAATTGCTGCGCTATATAAAAAACTGTTAATAAATAAAATAAAAGTGTAGACTCCGCTGGGGAACTGAGACTTCAGAATCAGAATCAACTTTATTGGCCAGGTATACTCGCGTATACTAGGAATTTTTTGCGGTAACATTGCATCACTAAGCAAGAATATGTAGGGGACAATACATAACACACATTACAAGCACTAAAAGACAAAACAAAATCCACCTCTTATTTGGGTAGAATTAATTCCAGGCAACTGGACCAGTGTTCCCTCTAAGCTGTGTGCACGTGCGCGCGCACACAACTCGATAAACCTGCGCACAGACATTACAACAGAGCACACAAAGCAGCAGTGGTCCCTTTTTGCAGTTGTGGACTCAATTAATGGGTGTTTCACCCATTAACTACATTGTGGGCTGTGTTTTAAATGTTTAATACCATTTTGAAGTAAAGTTAACACAAATGCTGACCGTCTTTTTCCAGTTATATATAAGTGACGCACAAAAATTAAAATTTCCTTCCAAAGTTGCACAAACAAAATCTTTCGCCGCACACAGCCTTCGTAAAATTAGAGGGAACATTGATCTGGACAACTGTCAAGCCGTATTTACCCTTTTTAAAGCAATAGTGAGTAGAGGTAGGGACCTTCACCATGTAGGAACCCCCTCCCTGTTATGTCACTTACAGCGCAATCATCAAATGGTTTTGAAAGTTACCAAAACTTTGGCTAAAAAAATTATAAATAGTACACTGTCACCTAGCTGTGTTATCTGTGTGAGAGCGGTACAGGGCAAACTAAAGACACCATGAATGTGACAGCCCACTGTCAGCCCACTGGCGTATTGGCTGCAGCAGCATCATTTCACAAATTCCAGCTCATTCAGAGGCAGACTACTCTGTGTATCCCCAGTTTCACTTTTAAGAGGCACAGTGTTGACAACCTCGAACTTAGGGAGATTATTGCAAAATGGCTTTCTCCACTTGCACTCTCCTCAGGATTTGTGAATGCTGACAATGCTGGTTAAACTGTAAGAGCATTACAGTTGAGTGAATTCCAACAAACCCCTTTTTTGCTCACACAATTAACCTAGTTGTTCAAAATATTTTAAAAGTGACAGGGGTCTGCAGGAGATGCTATCTGTGGCCTAAAAAAATTCAGCGCATTTTCAACATTCAGCAAGTGCATGTTGAAGAATGCAGCACCTGCAATTATTGATGACTTTGCCCTTTTCATCAGCTGAAACAAGAGGTAGTAACCAGGTGGAATTTTGTATTATGTATCAGCGGATGGAGGAACAGCAAAAGGCCATCCATGTTAGACAACGATATAGGGCAGGCCTGGCCAACCCGTGGCTTTCCAGCTGTTGTGAAACTACACATCCCAGCATGCCCTGTCACAGTTTTAGCATTCCTTAATACCAAAACTGTGACAAGGCATGCTGGAACTTGTAGTTTCACAACAGCTGGAGAGCCACTGGTTGGCCAGGTGTGATATAGGGAATGCACCGGAGTCAAGCGCAGTGGAAAATGATTTCCATGTTGTGCGAAGTTCTTAATCCCTTTCAGTCTGCCACATGTGAAGTCAGTTGAGACACTGCCTGCTTGAGCCAGGTAATTCCCCTTAAAGTTATTAGTCTTGGAACAACAGCTGGAGAAACTGAAGGAGGAGCTAAAACTGAAAACTGAGTGAATATGCTAGGCATGTCGAACTTGTAGATCAAGCCCTTAATTTAAATAACTTCTAATTATTGTACAATATTAGTAAACCAACATTTGGGCTGCGGTTATCAAATTCTTAGCAGCACTAGGGTGGTGGTGCTCCCAGAAATATTAAGTATTCAAACCTCTCAATGGAATAGCTTTGCAAGATTGCAAAGGTACAAGACTTAAACAGTTTTTTTTTGGGGGGGGGGCACATTTGTAAGTACACGGCTGTATTTAAAAAAACATTTTTTATGTAATTAACCTTCTCAGACACAATGAAAATCACTATTAACTTAGGACAAAAAATTACAGTTAATGGTAGAGGAAATACAATTATATATCTCCCCTATGAAATACCACATAGGTGAAAATGTTTGATTAAAGCGACCCCCTTGTTTTATATATGGTTATTTTGTAAAACCACTGTATTAATTGTATGGTAAAGGAATTCATCCTGAGACCATCTAATAGTTATGTAATGTTATTATTAGTCACACCTCACAGGGAAATATTAATTTAATAAAAAGTAATTAAACTCTTGATAGTGCCACTGTCATAGTGGTAGCTGGCACTATCCAGAATGTAATTACTACAGTATTTAACTCTTGTACTTTTTCTATCTTGCAAAGCTATTCCATTGACAATCCAAGGGTCGCCAATCTCTTGAAATCAAATCACTATAGGTTGGCGACCATTTTTGATCCTAGGTTTAAGTCATACATTGTATCTTTTTTCAGACTGACAGAAATCTGGAGATGCAAAGAGCTGTTGGTGAACAAATTGTCAACTCTAGCAGCACGTGGCACCACAACATCTCCTCCTTCAGTTTCTCCTGCAACTGCAGTTGCTAGGGAAAAAAAATTCTAAGAGAGCTACTGGTGGTGATGCAGATCTTTCTGCAAAGGCCTATGACATCTGGTTCGGTCTTAAAGAACTGCCTACAATTAAGGACATGTCTACCATGACACCATCTGATACAGTCACCATTCAAATGTGGATGATTATGATATATTGGTATCCCAATCATACTCAGCTGTCTCCTTATCTCCTGGAGATCAAGCCGATACCAATATTGTGGACATAGACCTGGAGGGAGCCTTCCACCATCGGAGTCTGACCCGTGATCGGGCCCTCACGTGGGACGCCGTTGAGTGACTAACTGCCCCTGACCAACACACCACTCCGTGGCGGTGCCTGTCCCCTCAGACCCCCCATCGCAACCCGACCCCCATACCTTCGGTGGCAAGACAGCCCCTGGTGACCCGTGGGAGAGGCGGCTGCTGAATCCTGTGGGCGCCCCTGGAACTCCGTTGCCGTCTGCCGTCCTGATCCATCTGGGGACCTGCGGACTCTCTGCGTGGGCGACGAGGAGGAAGAGGACGGGCGCGCTGACATCTTGGCAGCCGGAGCTGTCCACCGCTGCAGCCGCAACACCCTGTGGCTTTACTGAAGCGAGGTCCCTGCTGACGAGCGGGGAAGACCGGAGGCGGGAGCCGCTGAACACCGCTGAACGCTGGTGACACCCCTGGAGCTGGACTGACACCTGCTGCTCCAGCGCATCGGAGAGCCTGCGACCTCCCTGTGCGGGAGAGGGGGAGACGGACACGCAGACACCCTCCTCCACATCAGCCGCATCCGGAGCCGCGTGTCCCCGCACCTCCGACCCCACACTGCTGTGCTGCTGCTCGGGGATCTACAACCTCCCCAACCCTCCCACCACAACTCCGGTGGAGGAAAATTAAGGTAACTGTCCCCGCACTGACTATATGAGGGTGTGGAGTGGGTGATGTCCC
This sequence comes from Crinia signifera, assembly GCF_055691185.1. Taxonomy (NCBI): domain Eukaryota; kingdom Metazoa; phylum Chordata; class Amphibia; order Anura; family Myobatrachidae; genus Crinia; species Crinia signifera. Next base: position 131,535,490 of record NC_139219.1, read on the forward strand.
CTGCTCCCACTTCCCTGCTCCTGACACCCGAAATCACTCACCCTGCCCCCTAAGTCCCCATATTAACTCACCCACTGAGCTGCACATCCAGCTGAGCCCCCCAGCTATCCAAGCCTGGTACTCACATTTGTGCCAGTCAACCCTCTTAAGTGCCCTCTCTGATACTGACACTACTCCTGGCCCAAACTAAGAGGCTCCTAACCTCTCCACTCAACAAATGGACATCTACTGTTCACTATTATACCCCCTGACATAGGGGACTTGGAGCTGCGGCACTCATCAATAATTAAGGACACTATGCTCCCAAATGCTGACCTGCCTCTCACCCTCTTGAACATTTGAGCTTGCTGGTATCTAAAAAAAAAAAAAATTTGTATTCATTTATTACAAACGATTGTGTTCAATAGTATTTGTATTTTATCATAACTAAGAACCCTAATACTGTGTAATGCTGTATTACCAATAGATAAATAGCTGACCTTTTTACTCTCGAGCACAAATATTGTGCTCATATCATATTATATTTTTCAACCTTATGCTGCCACCATGTGGTAGATTTTGGGATATACTCCTACTTGCTATTTCATAATACCATTAAACTCTGGGGATAATAGTTGCTTGCACAACACCCCCTACCAACCTTACATTTATCTTATGGCAGGAATTGGTGTGTGATATATTCTCCACACATTAGTTTCAACTCTAAAGTAATAATGTAGATCTTGATGTTCAATGGGGAGAAACACATACCTGTTATAATATGTTAATGTGATACAAACCCTTTTTTCATTCTGATTTAACTCCACTGGCGGGCTTAACCTTGTCCCAAAACGCTGTTGTCTGATCCGAGCTGCCCTGGTAACAGAGGGGGTAGGGCGAGGAAGGAAATTGCACGATACCCGAGACGTCTAAACTACCAACGAAATAATCTGTTATTAACTGTTTATACTTACCACTGCCTCAATACTACACCCAAGGTGACACTTCCTTATATGCTTTCACTGCTCCCCCTCCCTTGAACTAAACTTGGTTAATGGAAAGGTTCTTGTCCCCAACGCGCCCACATCCCACTTTACCACTTAATGAGAATAGAATGGGTCGCAATAGACCTGTAAAACAAAACCCCCCAACCCCTCACGCCTCACAGTCTGTTACAGATGTGAGCCCCCCACCTGACGATAACCTCCCCTCAGATAGTCAGACTGGCTCATCTACGGCACAGGAAATATTGTCAGTCTTAATGCCACATATTGACAAAAAACTAGATGAGTTTAAGGCCTCTTTCCAAGCTACAGTGAGGGAAGTCGCATCTAACACCTCCCGCATAGCCGATCTTGAACAAAGAATGAGCGATGCAGAGGACACTATCAATAATGTACAATCCTCCTCTGATTCCACCACAATGATGATACAAGAACTCCAAGATAAGATTGAGGACTGGGAAAATAGAAATAGGAGGAATAACCTACGATTCATAGGAATACCTGAAAGCATTAAACCAATTATGCTATCAGACTACCTTACCTCCAAATTGTTGCTAGCCTTAGACGTGTCTGACGCAGTTGACTTTCCGCATATAGAACGGGTTCATAGAATTGGACAAGAAAAATCAGACCCCAAATCACGCCAAGACCTGTGATAGCACGATACCTCGATTTCAGAACCAAAGAGCAGGTACTACGGGCCTACAAAAAAATGGACCAACTCATAATTGATGGCACTCGTGTACTCATATTCCAAGATTTTTCTGTGGCAGTGGCCCAGAAACGTAAGGCATTCTCCCCAATCTGTAAATTCTTGGTGGACTCCCATAGGAGATTCGCCCTACTGTACCCGGCCAAGCTCCGGGTAACAGACAATGGCCGTACACTGTTATTCGATGACCCTGAGGCTGCAAGAGTGCACTTCATGCCATCAATTAGCTCCCCTGGCTCGCCAGTAACCACCTGAGTTTCCTCACAATACTGCAAAAAATGACTGTTTCTCCTAAAGCTAGACTTAGATAAATGTTAACTTTACCACTGTTAGGTATAATGTTACTAATGTATAGTTTATATCCGGTCGGTTCTGATACCCCCAATCAGAACCTACTGCGATAGTTTGGTTTGGAAAAAATGGAAAATGTTGTCAAAGCCTCACCTGTTATTTACAATATATAATCTATTTGCTATTATTGTTCAAATCGCATTGTTATTTCAGGCATGTCTGTACTTCCAGAAATGGGGTCTATTACATGTCAAGACATGGCCCTCTACTCGCTGGGATGGAGGGCCTTCTTGTACGCTCAACCCTTGCTTCAATGTCATTGCCAGGGCTGGAATAGGATGACACCACCCATTCCAACAACCCTACCATACCTGTCTCCACCACATTCAATTAACATCCTGTCCTGGAATGTGTGTGGTCTAAATTCCCCTATCAAAAGGAGGAGAATAATTACCCAAATAAAACACCACGACCCAGATATCATCCTATTGCAGGAGACCCATTGGAAGGCGGATGAAAACTCAACCCTGAAAGCGCCATGGATAGCAGAGTGCATATCTGCCCCCTATACTACTAAATCTCGAGGAGTGGCCATACTCTTTTCCAAAAAACTGATCTACTCTGTTGTAGACTCAGTCTCGGACCCCGAAGGCAGGTTTTTGCTATTAGATATTAAGGTAGGAGATGCTGCATATACCATCTTAAATATATATGCCCCCAATACCCAGACCCAAAACTTCCTCTGCCAGATTTCCCAATTATTAGCACAACGACCTCACTCATCCTTAATCATAGGAGGAGATTTTAATGTAGTTAAAGACCCCACACTGGACAGACTCCCCCCCCCCAACGACTACATCTTCTAATATATGGACAGCATTTAACACATTCCTGACACAAACCCACATGACTGATGCATGGAGATTATTTCACCCCACTGATAAGTCATACACATTCCATTCGGGAGTCCACCATTCATTCTCACGGATAGACTATATCCTAGTAGCAGACCATCTGATTTCTTCTGTAACCTCAGCCAATATAGGAGACATATTAATCTCAGATCACGCCCCTAACTTTATCTCTTAACCTATCGCATACAAACCCACTCCACAAATCCTGGAGATTTCCCTCCTACCTTTTCCATTCGGAAAACTTCCGCCAGTATCTAAAACACCATTGGACGGATTACGTGGACACCAACATTGAACACTGGGACACGCCAGTATTGTTCTGGGAGACTGCAAAGTCGGTAATGAGGGGACACATTATTGCATATGTGGCCAAACGCAACAAAGCCTCTAAAACACAATACAACTCCCTCCACGCCAACATGACCTCCTGCTTAAACTCTTATATCAACAACCCCACTGCTGACAACCACACAGCCTATCAACAGGCAAAACATCTTCTCGAGGACTTTCTAACCTCACAAGCCCAAAGACACCTCGACTTCACAAAAAACAGATATTATAGATGGGGAAACCGCACCGGACGCTTATTGGCAAACTTAACAAAAAATTTCCACCGTAGAAGCCATATCACATCTATAAACCAAACTAATGACCCCCTACCACTCACTAAAACTCACGACATAGTCAATGCATTTCAAACCTTCTACACCACACTATACTCGGCTGACCCCCCAGACCACACACAAATAGACCAACTACTTAAAGACTCCAGACTACCCTCTCTTTCCCAAACCCAAATAGAAAAACTAGACGCAGATATAACAGCTGAGGAGGTGTCCCAAGCGATATCTTCCCTCCAAACAAATAAGTCCCCGGGGCCAGACGGATTTTCTGGGGAATATTACAAAATATTACAGCCAGATATTGTCCCAACACTATTAGAACTATACCGAACCATCCACAAAACCCAACCTTTGTATTCCTCATTCAATGAGGCGTATACAACCTTAATTCCCAAACCTGGACGTGTACCCACAAAACTGGACTCATACCGCCCCATTACTCTCTGAAACGTAGACTTTAAGCTATTATCTAAAATTATGGCAACTAGAATCCAATCCTTTTTTTTCAGAGATCATCTCGCCCAACCAAATGGGATTTGTTGCGGGCCGACAATCCGTTAAGGGAATACGCACTGCAATAGCCTCGGTAATTGCCTCTAACCTCCACCCCAATGCCCCACATATGCTATTGAGTCTAGACGCCCATAAGGCATTTGATACTGTCTCTTGGCCTTTCTTATTCCAGACACTATCAGCATACTCCTTTGGACCCCATTTTATAAATTTGATAAAATTCTTTTATAATACACCAAGCACTTCCCTACTCATCAATGGAACTAGAAGCACACCTATACAGATGTTTAGAGGGACTAGACAGGGATGCCCCCTTTCCCCGATCCTATTTAATCTTTCTTTAGACCCCATACTTCGACTCATTGAATCCTGGCCTGTCCTTCAAGGTATACACGTAGGCAACATGGAAGTCAAAATAACTGCGTTTGCAGATGACGTCCTCATCTATGTAGCAAACCCCAAAACTTCCCTACGCCCTCTACTAGATCTCCTACGCAACTCAGGCAGACTGTCAGGTTTCCAAATCAATTTGGAAAAATCAGAAATTCTATACCTAAAACAGGGGTTCACACGCCCCAAATGGGCCGCACAACTACCCATGAAATGGGCAAAGGGCCGCCTGACATATTTAGGCATAACCCTACCCAAAAATATGCAAAATTTATATGCCTACAATATCAGCAAAACTATTAAAAATCTCACTAGGGATCTAAATAGAATGGGCCATCTTCAGTTGTCATACCTAGGCAGGGCAAACCTCCTGCGAATGGTATACTTTCCCAAGCTTTTATACCAAATTCAGGTTTTGCCACTTTTAATCACTAAATCCGATATCCTTACTATAACTAAACTGTTCCGAACCTTCATCTGGAACAAGGGAAGAGCAAGAATCGGAATGATCAAACTGACACAACCCAAATGGAATGGCGGGATCAATTTCCCAGACGTATCAATATATAATAAAGCGGCGATACTCAGATACCTCAAAGACTGGCTACTTACCAACCAAACTTACGCTAACACAGCCCTGGAACAACACTTTCTACCTCACACTTCACTAACTGCATTCCTGCACTTAGAAGACAGAGACATCCCCCCGGAAATACACCTGAATCCTCTTCTAATGTCTGTCCGCAAGTTGTGGCTTACCTTGCGCCACTCTTTCAACTTGAACCCACACCATACGATACACCTACCCTTTGTACGAAACCCTCAATTTCATGACGGTAATGCCCCACACCTCTTCACAAGTTGGAGAACTGCAGGACTACAAAGAGTTGGACAGTTGATAGACCCTCACACTCATAAACCACTTAACTTTTCAGAAGCCTCTAAGAACTACCCAATAATAACCGCACTTAACTTAAATTTTATTCAAGCCCAATCGTACGCAGACAAAATCTCTAAACTTATCCCAGAAAGAGACTGGAACAACGATTTCGACAACGTGCTCCTAGCTCCCCCATTACCAAAAAAAGCGATCTCCACTTACTACAAATTTCTCCGAAAGACCATAGATTACTCATCGCAAAAAACAGGCCTTAACCAATGGCTAGAACATTTCCCCTCCCTCACATCGGACAACTTGCTAAAAACCCTGGAGACCTCAATCACGATATTCCCAATGGCCAAATTCACAGAAATGTATCTAAATATCTTCCATAGAGCATACATCTCTCCCTCACGAGGGTTCCAAATGCAAATACTACAATCCCCAACATGCCCCAAATGTCACCACCCCCAAGCAGATCTATACCATTGTTTTTGGGCTTGCCCACAGGTTAAGAAATTTTGGACAGAGGTTCGTGACTTTTCCAATGAACACCTGGTAAATTTCACCCCACTCACCCCGGAATGGGCCATATTTGGCATTCTTCCAGAGGAGACTAGAGCCCCCAAACCCGTTAAAAAGTTAATGCTAGCAATCTCATCCGCTGCCCGCAAAACTATCCTACAAGTGTGGATCCAAAATTCCCCCCCAGCCTTGGCAATGTTCAGAGATAAACTGTTTTTTATTTTTCACATGGACTGGTTGGAGGCCTCCCTCCAAAAGGACTCGCGCACAAAACAATTCTTTGCCACTTGGAACAGTTATATGGAAACCCTACCCACATCAACTAAACAAACTCTCCACCAATGCTTCCAAAATACCCGCTGGTATGAAGAACAGAGGCTACTCAACAACCCCCCTCTAGTCCTGGATTAACTTATTAACTCTTTTTGTTACGACTACATTCTTGAACTCATGCTACAAAATTGGGAAATTCTATTGTTATTATGTAACCCCTCTTTGTACACTTGAATCTTCGAGATATGACTCTCATGCCTGAGAACACAGAAATGCTTTCTGTATTGTTTTGATGCTTTGACTCAATAAAAAGTTTTGAAAAAAAAAAAAAAATGTGGATGATTATTTTAGTGAGAACATAGAAATATGTATGTCAAACAGTCCTTTTTTCTACTGGCAGGAAAAAAAAAGGGGATTTTTGTAAGAACTTACTGTTCGAACCCCTTTCTCTGAGTCCAGTCCGGTGACACAGCTCCACGATGGGATGTAGTAGGGTCTGCCAGGAGCCTATGCTTCAATTCTTTGGGAGCAGGCTCCTCCCTCTGCATCCCTTAATGCTTCAGTTCAACTTCAAGAGCACACTAGGATACATAACTCAGAACAATGCCTGAACACTTTATAAGCAACATAACAGAACTATAACATGACACACATGAACGGTACACTTAACTGAGCATAAGGGAGGGATCGCTGTGTCACCGGACTGGACTCAGAGAAAGGGGTTCGAACGGTAAGTTCTTACAAAAATCCCCTTTTCTCTTTCGTCCAGTCCAGTGACACAGCTCCACGATGGGACGTTCAGGAGCCGGTCCTTTGGGAGGGTACGCTCAGACCAACAGTTCTTATCACTGCCCGTGACTACGCGAACTACATCCAATTTCTACATAGTTTGTCCCTATTTTTTACTCCTTCCGGAGGAGAAAACACTGGAAGTACAATGTCCTGGTTTAAATGAAAGGATGACACTACCTTAGGTAGGAATTTTGGCACTGTTCGAAGCACAGCCCTGTCATCATGAAATATCAAAAACGGTGACTTGCAAGACAAGGCACCCAACTCGGACACACGTCTGGCCGAGGCAATTGCCAACAAAAACGTGAGTTTCCACGACATATACTTTAGATCCGCAGATCTTAATGGCTCAAAAGGAGGATTCTGTAACATGGACAGAACCAAAGACAAATCCCAAGGTGTCACCGGCTGCCTATAGTGAGGTTTAAGTCTAGTAACCCCCTGCAAAAAAGGTCTGAACCTCAGGTAACAAGGCTACTCTCTTTTGAAAAAAATATTGATAAAGCGGATAGCTGCATTTTTAAAGACTGCAGACTAGGGAGGTTATTCTGATCGTAGCGGCCAAACGTGCGTACGTTCACTATTAACGTACGCTAGCCGTACGCGGCCGTTGGGGTTAAGTCCACCCACAAATCAGCCGCATACGTACGGGCATAAACAACGTAGAAGGGGAGTGGCGTACAAATGAGCGTACGCCAACGTACACGGACGGGCAAGCCCTTACACTCCGACAACTGGCGTACAACTGAGCGTACGCCGCCGTTTACGGACGTCTCTCGTCCGTCTTCCCGCCGACTTCTTGCGGAGAACTGAGCGTACGCCAGCTTGCACGGACGGGTCCCTATTGTTTTCAATGGAAGACTCAGCTTATGTCACCGCTCGTGAGAGTGAGCGTACGTCCGTGTACGCTGGCATACCCTTCACATATATGGACCTGCAAATCTTGCCTTTCAACTAGAATTCTGACAATTAATTAATTATTCTATTTGTTATTCAATTATTGTTTTCTATTAACTCAATTGTCTACCTTAATAATGACCCTAATAAAACAACATTTTAACCCTCATTACATGTATATTTGTTATGTTCTAATGTTGCATTTTAATCACTATCTATGTGTCCCCATATTGCTGTTACTTTTAAATCAAGTTATGTTGGTGTTTCTGTATATGTACTAAATTATGTCCATAATTACTTTGGCCAAAATGTGTAACATGTATACCTACCCTGATGTTATGTGTGATGTTTTCATCTAACAACATTAAACATTCATGCATTTTCACTATGTGTTATTTTACTCAAAAACACACACATTCACACATCAATCATTACCCCTCACCTCAAATTACTAATATAACTTACATTACACATCTGTATGTACCTACCCTTACAAGCCCTCTAACATATTTATTATTAAAAACACAGGCAATTTATAACACAATATTAACTTTTATTTATAACAAACATTATAAGGGGGGGGGGGGGGGGATAAAAATAAATTAAATGCGGGCCTCCAGTAGGCCAAAAAGAATTTGCAAATAAAAAAAGGGTCAGGAAGATCTCCCGAATAAGGGCTGCCACCTCCTCCTGCTGCTGTTCAGTGTCTGTAGTGAAGGGATAAAAAAAAAAATTAATATATAACATACACAAATGTTTGTTGTATTTGTACATAATAAAAACTTGTGAGTTATGTGTGAAGGCCACATACATTTTTAAACTACATTGAAGATGGGTCTGCTGTAAACACAGTACTAAAAAATAATATGTTAACACACACATACTGTACATAGTAAATAACATTAATTAAATTACTCCTTCTTGGATGAATGTATGCTGTATCCCAATTGCTAGTTTGGTTTTGGGGGACTCTCCTCTAACCTCTAACAATTAGGCTGTGCTATTTAAGGGTTATGACTCTGTGGCGGCTTAAGCACTCCTTACTATTTTAAATTTAGGACATTGCTGTACAAATTATAGGCCTACAGCTATGTTTGTAAAGCATGCATCCGCATGGCCTCACACACTATTAACAAAACAATCTCTACATTTATGTTGCACATCATGCTGGGAAGTGGAGTTACCCAACACCTGGAGCCACATAACTACAACACCACTAATGTCGGATATCTCATTGGATGTACTGTTATGTCAATTATTCAAGGGGTGAGGCATGGCCACACTCCAAAAAACCACCAAGGGGACCCTTGTTCCTGGAGAAGGACAGGCCACACCTCATGGTCGCCCTGCAGTGATATGTTGCAACTAATGTTGATGTTGGATACACATATGTGGTTGTTGTGATTGTTTATGTGTAGAAATGTGTAGGTAAACATTAGACACATTATTTACTTACGGCTACTTGAGCCATCCTGCTCGCCGCTGGTTGGGTGTGCGGTGGTTGGGGGGGTCAGGAGCAAGGGGGATGGGATTGGAGTTTGGATGCTGGTAGTGGGTGTGAGTGGGGATTGGAGAGGTTTGGGGGTGGGTGGTGGAGAGGTGTAGGGGGGTTGGAAATGGGGTGGGGAGGGGGTGGGGGTTGAGGAGGGGGTGGGGGTTGGGGAGGGGGTGGGGGAGGGGTGGGGGTTGGGGAGGGGGTGGGGGTTGGGGGTTGGTGAGGGGTTGGGGGTGGGGGTTGGGGAGGGGGTGGGGGTTGGGGAGGGGGTGGGGGTGGGGGTTGGGGAGGGGGTGGGGGTTGGGGAAGGGGATGGGGAAATTTGGTGGGCCCCAGCTTGACCCATTGTCTCCTCTTCCTCCTCCTCCTCTTCCTCCTCCTCTTCCTCCTCCTCTTCCTCCTCCTCCTCTTCCGGCTGCTCCTGGGCTGCCTGGTCACGGGCTGCCTGCTCCCGGGCTTCTATGCGGGCTCTTGCCCGTGCTGAAATGTTCATGTTGATGGCATAGAAATCGAAGATTGGGATTCATAAAAAAGGGGGAAAGAAAAATTAACATTAGTCATGCTCATAACCTTCCACATTATCATTGCTGTTATATTTCAGACATTTATCATGCAAACTAATTGATATGCTACACCCAAAAACTGAGCAACTACTTACCCCCCCCTATACACCCATATACACCCCCTATACACCCCCTATATACACCCTATACACCCCCTATACACCCCCTATACACCCATATACACCCCCTATACACCCCCTATACACCCCATATACACCCATATACACCCCCATACTCAGGAACATATTTATAAAAAGTACAGAAAACATTGCAAAAAAACACAGTCATACTAGTAAATAAAAACTTACATCGGGCAATATGGCGGCGAAGTGAGCATAGCAACACTGGCTGCCGCCGGCGCAGGTCAGACCAGCGCCGCTCAAGTTGGGCCAGGTCTCTCTGTGCGCCGGTCCGGGTGTATATTAGGCGGCGGGCAGCATTATACGCCCGCCGCTTGTCCATGTTGGACACATAAGGGCCCCTGGGCCCCAGGCGGCGGTCCATGACCTCAACCAAGGCCAATAGCTCCTGGGTAGAAAACGCCCTAGCCCTGGTTGAAGTCATAGTGCCAATGGCGCAGTTATTAATTGCAGGTACATATATAACTTTTGGTGCTTGCTGATTGGTGTAAAAAATTGTTTGTTTAGTATTAACTTTATTAATCCTTACATGAACAAACTGGATGCGAATAGAAACTTACGCGGACCGTTCCGATATACACACCATAACCAACAGCATGCATTCAATGTATAGAGAGGAACTGTATATACAGTGTGCGAAAAAGAATACACGCAAGCGTCTACTAATAAATACGCTGCTAAAAGGGGCCCAATACAACATGTTGGTGTATGACAATTTCAGACTCATGACATATGTAAGGAAAGCATTATAACGTGATGTTTTGAAATGTGACTCACAAAGCATACACGAACTCCAACAGATACCAGCTGACAACACTCATCATTGGAATGACAGGTGCACACATTTCACGATGTAGCACACAATGCTCCACAACCTGTGTATGTGCATATACAGGTGATTGATCAGGTGCGTGGAGACCTGCGTAATTTAAGCGGCAATTATCGGCGGGAAATATCGGCGTAAATTAGCAAGTACATTGCGGGGAAAAATATACGCCCCCTTGTTCATGGCGGGAGATTACCATATAAATATTCAGTCAGATGCAGGCCACAATTGCTGCAAACATGTCTAACTCAGACGATTCCGCAGCTGAGGACGCTCTGCAGAGAGCACAAGCAGAATCCCTGCTTGAAGCGTTACAGAAGAGGGAACAGGAGCGGAGAAGGAGGGCTCAAGAGAGAGGTAGCCTGCCAGACCAAGCGGGCCCCTCACTAACAGGCCCTGTTCAACCTCCACCAGCTCCACAAGGGCCAAGCAACCAGCCAGAACAAGAGGTTGCATCTCTCCAAACAGGTGTGACCCAGCAGGTGCATGGTGAGAGAACTGGGGCCACCAGAAAACGAGCTGCAACATCTAGGGTGAGGACTGAGCAGGATACCACCTCCAAAAAGAGAAACCCTGCATTTGTAGAGGCAGAATTAAGAATTTTAGTGCCCAGAGCACGTGAATGGATAGAATTGCCAATCAGGAAGCCGGGTGCCAGTGCAAGGAGAAACCTTTGGGACAAGATAACAGAGGAAGTGAACCAGGTGTCACCAGTGGTCAGAGATTGGCTATCGGTGAAGAAAAGGCAAGTGTGTTTGTCCCCCTGATAATGTCATATGTGTGTACATATGTTACATGTATGTTTTGAGAATAATAGAAAAGTGTGTTTGTAGATAGTGCTACACTTCAATGTCACATGTGAACACAACCATGTCTAATAACCCACATTGATATATGAAACATGCACCATTGGTGTGATGTGAGGTTATGGGCACAGTTCTGCTCATGTGAAGTATGTGAAGTATGTGATGGGACAAGAGAAAGTGTGTTTTGGAAAGAGTTGTTGTAAAGGTGCCCATACACGTTACAATTATTGTATACAATATTGTATACAATATCGCATCTCATAGCATATCGGTTTAGCGATGAGTACAAAAAGTATGTGCAGCACATACTTTTAGTACTAGATCTCATCTAATCTGATCTCATCGCAAAACCGATATGCTATGAGATGCAATATTGTATACAATAATTGTAACGTGTATGGCCACCTTTACATGTTCCATATGATGCAACTGAAACAAGAATGAGCAAACTGTGCACATGTAGCTGGTGAGAAACTACACATCCCAGTATGCCATCCCATAGTTAAATGACTCCATAATAACCACACTGTCAAGCTATGGTGGAATGTGTAGTTTCACAACAGGTGGAGGTGCCTAATTTGGCCAGGGATGATGTCATTTCTGCATAGTGATCTATGTATGTGCATTTAGTGGCCTAATGAATGAGATGAGACACTGAAATGCCTCCTAATGGAGACATTAATGTGTGTGTGGGACACATATGGCTAAAAAACATAAGATCACCCACACTAGGAAATGTAACGTAGTCATGATGTTCACTAGCACAGTGGTGCACATATCTCATGGTGATATTTGTATTTTTAAACTTGTAGGTGGACCGACTTCAAAAGTACACTGAAGAGGAAGATGACTGACCGGTACAACCACAGCATGTCCACTGGGAGAGGTACTATGCCCGATCATTTGGAGTATACCCCCCTGGAGCAGGACGCCTTGGACGTCATTGATGTGGCCGAGGTCAGGGGGATCTCCAATATGGACAGTGAGCTCCCGGCGGAGGTCTTTGATGCTGCTTTTGATGGTAAGTCACAGTAATGCATTGTATTTTGAAAGAGATTTTTTAGTGCGTATGTGATGGTGACATTGTTTTCAATTATTATCCTAGCAGAAGCAGAAACCCAGGATGTACCGGCAGCATCTTCCTCTGCAGAGCCACAGGTGGAGCAAGTGGTCCAGCCTCCACCAAGAAGACACCCCCAGCCCCAGCCACAGGAGACATGGGATGAGAGCATGATGGTGATGCTGGAGAGGATCGAGCAGCAAGGGGTGGATGCTGCGCTCCGTCAGCAGCAGATTGGGGAATTTTTGGAGGATTGGAAGGCCACAAACAGGCAGCAGTGTGAGGCCTTGAACCGCATTAATGACACTCTGGCGGCTGGCATGCAAAACATTGGCCAACACCTCAGCCGCCTGAATGTCATTCTTGCGGAGCTGCTGCCCACCGCCAGGTCCCTAAGGGACAATCCCCCATCTGCTGGCCCACCCCAAGCTGCTCCCCAACCTTCCACCTCTGCTGACCCTCCTGTGTCCACTAGGGGAAGACGCCGCAAGCCATCTGACCCAAAGGCCCCTGTCCCCAAGGCCCCATCTAAAAGGGGGAGAAAAGGGCCCAAATAATGAGACCTGGTTCACTTCCTCTGTGGTTGGACCCCAAATGTTTCAATTGCACTGGACATCCACTTCCTGAGTTGGCCATCTATCCATTTTCGTGCCATGGGCATTAAAGTTCTTATTTTGACCTCTACAAATGCAGGATAAATTTTTGGTGGTGTGTATCTTGCTTAGTATTCACCCTGGTTGTTGCAGTACGTATTCTGGTGTCCCCATTTCTTTCACCATTGCATTTGCAGGGTAACACATGTTTGGAGATATGCAACCTCTTGTTCTGGCTGTTATTTTTATTTTTGTGTCTATTTTATTTGTTTATTTGATTTATGACATGAAAGTGTCTACTAAGCTGTGATGCTGAACAGCAAATACATTTATTTTACCAATTAAAACAAAATTGTTGTATGTGTAATTTCTTGTGTGAAACAAATACTAGATTTATGTGTACTTACTGACCAGGGTATTTTTGAACATTTGTTGAAGTGTGGTCGAAGTTTCCCATGTGTAACCCTCTCCATGGTCATTCCCATGTTCCTATCCAACTTTTCCCTGCTAATTAGTTTGTGTCAGCACATGTGCAGAGCAACTTAATAGGTGAGAAAGCAGTTTGTGTGCAGGTGAGGTAGCTCCTACAGTAGTAGGTAAAAGCAGGTCCAGAACAATGCTTTCCTCATGGAGTGGGTGAGGCAGACAAACAAGGGTCAAAAGGTACATTTGTGTAGGAATGCATGTGTCCTCCCTAAAAAAAGATGTGTGAATCGGCCAAACATCATAACATTGCTTGTGAAGAAACATGTATAAGTTTTTAAATATATATGATTTTACAGTGTCATAAGCAGATGTAGGAATCCTTTGTTAGAGAGATGTGAGTGCAATAATGTGATTGGTGGCATCTTACATCCAGAGTGTAGTCAAATCCAATTCATAGCAGATCAGATAGTGGTACAGTTCTGTATTTTGGGTACTATACAAAGATTGTGTGCAAAATAGTGGGCATGGGCTTAAAACATTGCTGAAACATCCTTTGTAGGTGTTAGATGTGGTTTATGTTATTGTATCATAAATACAAAAGCTATGTTTGTATTAGAGTGAACACGTTGACACATGTCGACATGTGTAGATTGAGTGTGCTACTGTGTAAAGTCTATGAAAGCACGTAGTGAATGTGTCTAACTGTTTAGCAAATAGCTACCTTAGCATATATAAGCAGGTCTTAAAAAGATTCTTACCTTAAATTAAACAAACCTTTAAATGTCGAGAAGTATAGAAAGATAAGCTTCCAATGTGTTTGAGTGCTGTGTATGGCTTGCAGGTAGTGAAATCATGGTTTGGACTTAATAGACTGCAGCATTGGTTATTACATTCAGGTGTATGTGTTTGAGTAGTAATCAGCGTTAATTAGCAAACCCAGGCGCACGCTGGCATGCGGTATCTGTAGGGGTGGTTTGAGCTGGCGGTTGGCGGCCGCCTGTTTTGTGTCCAAAATAAACGGTGCCTTAGTCGATCGTGCGGTAGTAGCACCGCTCATTTTTGGTGCACACCCCCGTGTACGCCCATATTTACGCCCATTTTCCCTCATTATTTCGGCCGCTCCCCTCTTCACGCCCCTATGCCGCCCCCAATGCCCGTACACTCGCGTATAGGTTTTATCGCACGTTGACACCCGTCCGTAAGTGTTGTGGAGTGTTCGCGCCTGCGCATTAGCGAATGTACGCATGCGCAGATCATAAAAAATCACGGGACGTACGCGTACGGCCCGGCCGCTCCAACCAGAATAAGGCCCTTGGTCCCGTTGAAAAACCATCCTGCAGAAAATTCAAAAGCCTAGACAATTTGAATCTGGATGTGTGAAGCTTCTGTCTCTCACACCATCTAATATATATCTTCCAGACCCGATGGTAATTGGCCGCAGACACCGGCTTACGGGCCCTCCGCATGGTCTGGATAACCTCATCCGAAAACCCCTTTTTCTTCAATAAGGAGGTTTCATAAGCCACGCCGTCAAATTGAGACAACCTGGGTCCCTGTGAAGAAACGGTCCTTGACCTAACAAGTCCTGACGAGGAGGAAGCTTCCAGGAATCCGTCGACAACCTCAGTACATCGGAGTACCATGACCTCCTGGGCCAATCCGGTGCAATTAAAATTGCCCGTACTCCCTGACTCTTTATTTTCTGCAATACTCTCGGCAACATGGGGAATGGAGGGAATATGTAGACCAGGCATTCCCAACCACGGTCCTCAAGGCACACCAACAGTGCAGGTTTTAGTGATATCCAGGCTTCAGCAGAGATGGTTTAATCAGAATCACTCAGGTACTAATTAAGTCACCTGTGCTCAAGCCTGGATATCTACAAAACCTGCACTGTTGGTGTGCCTTGAGGACCGTGGTTGGGAAAGCCTGATGTAGACCATCTGGAAATTCCACGGCACTGTCATGGCATCTACTGCCCAAGCTGCAGGATCCCTCACTCGCGAGCAGAACCTGACAGTTCTTTCTCGTCGCCATGAGGTCTATGTCTGGTCCACAATCTCCTGAAACACTTTTTGGTGAAGGGTCCATTCCCCCTCCAGAAGCGACTCCCTGCTGAGGAAGTCTGCTTCCACATTCCTGACGCCTGGAATAAATATCGACGACAAAGCAGGAACGTTGGTCTCTGCCCAACTGAAAATCTTGGAAACTTCCATCATTGCCATCCTGCTGCGTGTCCCGCCTTGATGGTTCAGATAAGCCACTGTGGTGGCATTGTCCGACTGTATCCTCAGAGGAGACCTTTTTAGGAAATCCTCCGCCTGTAACAATGCGTTCAACACTGCCCGAAGTTCCAGAATGTTGATTAGCAGTTTGGATTCTTCCCTTGTCCAAAGGCCCTGAAGCCTTAGATGAAGAACTACCGCCCCCCAGCCCCTCAGACTGGCGTCGGTCGTGATGACCAGCCAATCCCAGGACCTGAGAGATCTCCCCAGCTGCAAATTCTCCACATCCGTCCACCAAAGCAGGTACTCTCTGGACTCCAGCGACAAGGTTAAAACTTCCTGTTTCATTGTTTTGGCATTCCCTGACCAACAAGATAGGATGTTCCATTGGAAACTCCTCGAATGGAATCTGGCGAACTGGAGAGTTTCGAAAGTTGCCACCATCTTTCCCAGCAACCTCACTCCCTGCCACACCGATGGACCCGGTGCTTGTAGGATCTCTAACACCATCTGCCGAATCTCCACAGCCTTGTATTCTGGGAGAAAAACCCTGTGGAGGTGTGTGTCTATGATCACCCCCAGAAACTTCAAAGTCTGCATTGGTTTCAAATGGGACTTGGGCAAATTCAATATTCAGCCTTGGCTTCTCAAAAACTGTGTTGCTAATTCCAGATGAACCTGCAGCTTCTCTGCCGAATCCGCTTTGAAAAGCAGATCATCCAGGTAAGGGATAAGAATTATTCCTTGCAGTCTGAGAGCTGCAGCCATGGTGGACATCACTTTGGTGGCAAGACCAAATGGGAGCGCTTGGAATTGCCAATGTTTTTCCCTATTGCAAACCTTAGTAAGGACTGGAAGTCTTTGTGGATCGGAACATAAAGGTAAGCATCCTGAATGTCCACTGATGCCAAAAACTCCCCTGGCTCTATGCTCAACAGCACTGACCTCAGGGATTCCATGAGGAAGTGATCCGCCCAAAGATGAACATTCACAGATTTTATTTAGAATAGGCCTGAACAACCCGTCTGGTTTTGGAACTAAGAAAAGGATCGAATAGAATCCTTTCCTTCTCTCCTCTCGAGGGACCGGTATAACTACCCCCTTTTTCTCGAGAGACAAGGCAGCTCCCAGAAGAGAAGATCTGAGAGATGCGGTCCTTGGTAAAGGAGTGGGGAGAAATGTGCAAGAGGGGGGGGGGGGGGCTGAGATTTATCTGATATCCTTCTGAAACAATGGAAAATACCCAATGATCTGCTGTGGATACCTTCCAACTGTCCCGAAATTGCAGGAGGAGACCCCCTACTCTGATCCCAGAACAGGGAGTCCCCGCCCCGTCATGTAGAGGGCTTGTCGTCCCCTTTAGCTGCATGCTTCTTTGTAAGGGCACCAAACTTTGATTTGATTACTCTACCTTTGCCGGCCTTGAATCTTCCACGCCCTGACTGTCCTCTGTTAGCCCCTCCCCCTCGAAAGGAGGGGCGAAAGGACGGTTTAAAGACTCCAAATTTAGAACCAGAGGATTTTGAAGTGGTGGGAAGAAAAGTACTCTTACCCCCAGTAGCCTGCTTGATGATATCGTCCAATTCTGACCCAAACAAATAGCTCACCTTTGAATGGGATAGTTTCCAGTGACTTTTTAGATTCACTAGCCACCTCCCAGGCCTTTAACCAGAGAGCCCTTCTGGCAGTGACAGAAGTGACGGATACCCTGGACGCCATCTTGGCGCCCTCCTCGCTAGCTTCACATATATATTCCGCAGCACATCTCAATTTTTAAGCCTCCGCATCATGTTGGAGATGAGTACTTAAACTCTCTGCCCACTTAATCATGGCTTTAGCCACCCAGGCCGAAGCAATGATGGGAAGCATAGTGAAACCAACAGCTTCAAAAATTGCCTTCAGGCAACCTTCAACTTTTTTATCTACCTGATCTTTAAAAGCAGCGCCACCCTGCACTGGCAGCGCAGTGGCCTTAGACAATCTGGCAACAGAAGAATCCACCAGAGGAACTTTCTCCCATACCTTAACATGATCCTCAGGCATGGGGTACATGTTTGCATATTTTCTAGACATTAACAGTCTTTTTTCTGGGTACTTGCCAGCTTCCCCTAATAAAGCAACCATGCCTTTATCCGACGGGAAGGACACCGGATTCTTACGGCTCCTTTTAAACACACAATGTGCAGCAGCCTTTTCCTCAGCAGGTAAATCCAGAGCCTGCTTTACAGCCAAGATTAAATCTTCAATGCCAGAGGCTGAAGAATCTACTTCCTCACCCTGTGACCAACACAAATCTTCCTCATCCACCCCACTATCATCTGTGTCAGTAGTCAATGGAGGGGCCATGGAAGACCCTTGCCTATAAGCCACATCCTCTGAAACCTTTGTAAATTGTTTCAGGAGAGAAGACATCTTGTGCACACCCTGTGCAGTATCCTGCATAGCCTGCAGCAAGATAGGGTCTCCCTGTGCAGGAGTAAGTGAATCTCCAGAAGATTGAGATGAGGGGATAGGTCCAGGAGAGCCTACCAAAGAGCCCTTTTGCCTATTTAAAGCCTCTGTTAAAGCCTTAACAGACCGTCCCAAAGCCACAGCCCACGCAGGCTTGGTCCCCTCAGGACTCTGGGTTCGTGACCCACAGGGCACAGCTTCACAGGAAGAGCACAATTCCCCCTGGTCCAACTGTTCACATGATAAATTTACATTACATCTTTTGCAATGGTAAAACATCTCAATCGCTCCCTCCCCAGCAACAGAACTGCACTCGTCAGCCATGTTAATATCAAGAGAAAAAACACTGCAAAATGTTCAGGCAAAGTCACAGAGCAATGCACCAGTTTACTTATCTGTGTGTTCTGTTGCCAGCGATCAGCGGGGGAAGCGCTTATCAGGAGAGACTTCTGAGCAGGATCTCTGTCTTTCAGCTCCGCAGCAAGCACAGAAATGGCGCCAGAGTGAAGTTTGGAAGAGACCAAGACTCCCTCCCAGTGGGGGTAGCTGGCATCTTTTGGCTCCAATTTTCCCTCTCAGGCTCTCCCAAATGTGTCTCTCCCCCTCCAGGGACCACTTGGAGGTGTCCAGAAACATTTCTGGACGTCCTGTAAAAAGCATCAACTCCCCTAGGGGATTTCAGCTTCCAAGCTCTTAAAGATGGCGGCCGCCATCGCTGAGAGACCCGTCCCCAAGATCCCCTTCTAAGCAAGGCGCTGGATGGGGTCCCCCGGAGAAACCTCCGTTTAAGCGGAGGCAAGCGCTGTGCAGAGCGTGCATTCCTCAGAATGCATCTCTCTGCACACAGAAAACTGACAGGACGCGCTTCTGTCAGCTTTCTGTTGCGCTCTCAGCGTGGATTAACTTCAGCAAGATGTTACACACCGGTAAAAAACCTGCTACTAATTCTAATGTTATAAAACAATAAAAACCTAGTCTAACTAATAAAAATTCCAAAGAAAAAAGTGTGGCTGCAGCGCAGCCACTCATCATTGCACCCACTCCTGTGGGCACCTAAACGAAACTGAAGCATTAAGGGATGCAGAGGGAGGAGCCTGCTCCCAAAGAATTGAAGCATAGGTGCCTGGCTCCTGGCGGACCCTACTACATCCCATTGTGGAGCTGTGTCACCAGACTGGACGAAAGAGAAAAGACAACTTGGAGGCTTTTGCACAAACTGGCTTTGCTTTAATTAAGTTGCCCACTTATGTACTCTGAAAGAATTTTTAGCACATCGGGAACGTTATTACTTTTCCAAAATGTGGAAAAGATTATGGCCCTTATTCTGGTTCACTCTCAAAGGCAAATTCCTTCTCAAATGGATAAAACCATGTGCACTCAAGGTCGAGCAGATGTAACATAGGGCCTTATTCTGATCTGAGCTCAGTACAAATTTGTTCTTAAAATGGGCAAAACCATGTGCACTGCAGGTGGAGCAGATGTAACCTGTGCAAAGAGAATTAAATTTGGGTGGGGTGTGCTGAAACTGAAATCTAAATTGCAGTGTAAAAATAATGCAGCCAGTATTTACCCTGCACAGAAACAAAATAACTCACACAAACTTAACTCTCTCTATACATGTTACATCTGCCCCACCTGCAGTGCACATGGTTTTGCCCATTTTAAGAACAAATTTGTACTGAGCTCAGATCAGAATAAGGCCCATAGAGATGTGTATAGAGAATTAGATTTGGTTAAGTTAGTTTGCTTCTGTGGAGGGAAAACACTGACTGCTTTATTTTTACACTGCAATATAGATCTCACTTTGAAGTAAAACCCCGCCCATATATAATTCTCTCTGCACATGTCACATCTGCCCCACCTGCAGTGCACGTGGTTTTGGCCATTTGAGAAGGAATTTGCCTTTACGAGTGAACCAAAATAAGGACCTACGTTCTTCAAAATGAATTACAAATTCCACAAAAAACAGAGGTGTCTGTAATAGTGGATTAGTGTGGAGACTAATTAATATTTTATGAACAAAAGGATGTACAAACTGATGGAGGTGAGGAATCAGAATATGATGAGGACATCTTGCCTCTATAGAGCTAATTTTTTCAGGGAGAGATTGATGCCAGCTTATTTTGTGGGGGCCCAAACAAACCAATCATTTTAGAAGTGTGGCAGTCCCTGTCACTGAAATTATTGGTTTGTTAAACTCTGCATGTCCTGTTTATTATATAGAACATAAGGGTGGGTGTAAGGGACCAAGGCCAATTCCATCTTGCATCTCTTTTCTTTGTATTATGCACTGTTTGCAGCATTGCTTCATGGTTTATTAAACTGCCACCCTGAAGCTAAACAATACTGTTGTGAGCTAGGGTTTTACCGCATTTCTTGTGTATGCTAAGCTTCAGACTCTAGGGGTGAAATGTAATAGGGTGAGAGAATCAGAAAGTGAGACATTTGGTAAGAAATCTCCAGGTTTTTTTTTTTAAAGCGACAATCATTTACACTGCAAAACCAGTTTGAATTTGCAGTGTAAATGAATGCCGCTTTACAAAAATGTTTTTTCTCACCCTATTAAATTTCACCTTAGGTTTCCAACGTGTAGGGTAATGCCAGCAAAAACATATAGAAGCTAATGAGCTTCATTTCGCATCATTACTGTCAGAGGGATGCTATGGGTGGTATGTACTAAAAAAAACTTTGCAGTTAAAAACCCTGTTTTTCCTGGTTATTAGTGCATTTTCCTATGTTCTAACCTTGGGTGGGACCCTGGGTTTTTAAAAGATTCGGTACTTCCTCTTCTTTGTGGCCACAGCTTACACCAGTTACGTTAGCTGCTTCCAGAATAGCACCATTGTCCCTTCGCGAGCTCGCTTCACTTCGGGCTCTGTGTCTCGCTCTGCTTGCCACAACTTTACTAAATGTAATAGATGTTGGTGTAGACCCGGGATACGGTCATTGGGTCTACAGCAAGTTGGTCGACAGCCATTAGGTAGACACCGTTAGGTCGACATGGATGTAGGTCAACAGTTCATTAGGTCGACATGGGGTTTTTCACTGGTTTTTGAGCAGACGGGTGGTATTTCATGCCCTGCCATCCACTAGGGCAGGGGTGGCCAACCTGTGGCTCTAGAGCCGCATGCGGCTCTCCCCCTGTTAAAGTGCGGCTCCTGCTCCCACTGCTGCCCGCCGCCCACCGTCTGTCCCCGTCCCCATCACCCGCTGCCGGTTCCTCGAATCCCTTCTCCTTCTGAGAGGAGTAGAGCGTGCATCGCTTTTCTCTCCTACCCCTCACTGTGCATCCTTGTGACTGGGTCATCCGCCAATCAGAGCTCGCGGGCCGGCAGCCAATCAGGAGCCTGTCCCGCGAGCTTTGATTGGCGGACGGCCCAGTCACAGGGAAGTGAGGGGGGAAGGAGACGCGCGGTGTGCTGCGCTCTCCTCCCCTCGGTGACATGACAGGACTGCAGGGAAACGCCAGACTGTCCTCTCCCCACCCGGCAGCAGCAGCAACAACGCAGAGTGATGCTGCTGGGAAATTAGAACTGTGGGGGCAAAGCAGATCGTGGCACTGTGGGGGCATAGCAGATCGTGGCACTGTGGGGGCATAGCAGTTTGTGGCGATGTGGGGGCATAGCAGTTTGAGGCACTGTGGGGGCATAGCAGTTTGAGGCACTGTGGGGGGCATATCAGCTTTTTGGCACTGTGGGGGCATACCAGCTTTTTGGCACTGTGGGAGCATAGCAGTTTGAGGCACCGTGGGGGGCATACCTGGCACCGTGGGAGCATATGTGTATCTTGCACTATTGGTGGCATATGTATATATGGCACTGCACTATTGGAGGCATATGTGTATCACACCGACCCAAGGGGTCCAAATAGACCATGCCCCTTTTTTGGCACGCGCGTCGAAGGCGCGCATGTTGTTGGCTCTTTAGCTTGACTACAGATATTTTTCGGCTCTTTACCTCTGACCGGTTGGCCACCCCTGCACTAGGGAGTGGTGGGAGAATAAAATAGTGTGCCAATCTCAGCGAGGCACCATGCCCAAGGTATCGCAAGAAAATCGAGGGGATAAGGTGCACTGTAAACTGTGTCCATGGCAACATTCGGGTTAAAAAACAGTGAAAAACCCCATGTCGACCTAATGGCTGTCAACCAACTTGCTGTAGACCAAATGATCCCAACTCGTAGACCAGTGTTTTTCAACCAGTGTGCCATGGCACACTAGTGTGCCTTGAGCTGTTCTCAAGTGTGCCCCCACATCTAGAATTGCCCAAACCCATTTACAGCCACCACCAGTTCAAATGTTATTTACTGGTCTCTTCTTTTCATGTAAAGGGCCAATGTATTTTATTTTTGTTACCTGTGGGGACCAGTGTGATTGTTTTTAATGTGGGGGCCAATAGGTTTTTTTTTCCCTGTGGTGGCCAACATAGGCGAATCTAGGGGGTGGTCCGGGGGTGCACACACCCATTAGCCCATTTTGTAGCTGAGGGAAGGGGCTTTCCAACGAGCCCAGCCCCGTGTCTCTAGCCCCCTGGGAACCGGAGATACGGCCAGGCAAAGCTTGAACGTTTTCCCTATAGAATAACATGGGACCCACTAATTCAGACCCCCACCCAGTTCAATGGCTGTCAGTTCCCCCTTCGGCATCACTGAAGCTCGAGGTTGATCTCAGTCGAACCCAAATCGCTGGGCCTTCAATCTGATACCAGGCTGGATCCATGTGGGTTAATTGGTTCCAGGGATATTGAGGCTAAACCGTTTTTTTTTTTCATTTCTTAAATGTAATTTCATGACTATTTATGTTTTTTGAGGGCAGATTTCTCTGGAACTAAACAGCCCAGTTTCACGGGACCAAAATCATTCAAAGCCAACTCAAAAGTTCTTCAATATGATACTGGTCTCATGTAAATGGGTCAGTTGGTTCCGAAGATATAGCTGGTTGGTTAAAGGTGGGTAGGAAGAGGGGAGTGGTTGTCTCTCCCCCTCATACCAGAAAATGCAGGGACTAGGCTGGTGTATAAGGGGTCAGCCTGGGAATGTCCCTGCATGATCCTGGGAACATATTCCCGGGAAAATCCCTGCATTTTCTATTGTGAAAGGGGTATTATTTCAAACAGCCGTGACCTGCAGTGCTCTGAATACAGCCGGGCAGCCCCCTGCTCTCTGCCCAGCTGTCAATGACTGTCACCCCTGCAGTTTCCGCTCCAATTCTTCTCAACGCTTTCACCTCAGCCCGCCCCCCCCCCTTTAATCATGTGCGGCATCATGTGTAATGGGTACTATGGTGTGCGGCATCATGTGTAATGGGTACTATGGTGTGCGGCATCATGTGTAATGGGTACTATGGTGTGCGGCATCATGTGTAATGGGTACTATGGTGTGCGGCATCATGTGTAATGGGTACTATGGTGTGCGGCATCATGTGTAATGGGTACTATGGTGCCATCAAGCAAGAACACCTAGCAATGAGCACGTAGGTAAGCAGCACTTATGTGGCAAATATGTAATGGGCATTACGGTTTGTTATATAGTATGTAATGGGCATCATGATGTGTGGCACAATGTGTAATGGGCATTATGGTGTGTGGCCTTATGTGTAATTGGCATTACGGCGTGTGGCTTTATGTGTAATGGGTATTACGGAGTTTGCTAAAATGTGTAATGGGCATTACTGTGTATGGTCTAAAGTGTAATACCACACCCTTTTTTGTGATGCCACGCCTCCTTCCTATGAGGCCACGCCACCTTTTTGCCGCGCGGCTACGCCGCGCAAAGGTTCCCCTGCTGTTATGTCTACATCTGGGACCACCCATTACCATAATTCTAGATTCGCCTATGGTGGCCAATGTGTTTTGCCCTGTGGGGATCTTAGGGTGTGCCTTGGCAATTTTAAAGTCTTATTTAGTGTGCCGCAAGGTAAAAAGGTTGAAAATCACTGTCGTAGACCAAGGGTGGTGGCCAAAAAGATGAGGAAGTACCAAAAGATTCACTCACACAAATAAACTCAGCTGTGTAAAGTAAATAATGGCTTTTAAAGCACAAATAAAACCTAGACATAAATGATTGTACTGTACCACATGACAGCAGCATGCATGCTTCCTGCAGGGGGGAATTACAGAGTAGTTATGTGTAGAATGCACACACTAGATTCCTCAGTCTGTGAATATACGGCCAATTAAGCTATTTAGATTAGAACGACTCCACTGTAATTAGCTGAAACGAATGCCCCGCTTCAGCTGCCTGTGGGCTTCCTATGGGTCTGACTGCCGCCTGTGCCCGCCGGTTCTGACTCTGCATGAGGCCAACGTGCCCATGTCCCCCACGACGGCGGCCGCACCGCAACGGGAGGGGGAGCGGGAGCGCCGCGGTAGCAGCGCAGTCTCCCAGCAGCGCGGCGTCACCACCACAGTGAGACTCCGCCGCCACCACCATCATCCTCTCGCGGGATCTCGCCGCCATATTCGCCCTACTGCTATTGCTGTTGCCAGTATTTTGGTTTCGCCTCCTGCCTGGAAGCGGAGGAGTCAGCGCCCCACAGCCAGCAGCGCTGCTGCCAGAGGAGGGACCGCTGCGTTCCGGGCCCTGCTCTGACGTCAGGGGCCCTTGGTTCCGCCGGCGGGGAGCACTGGACTGGGCCGGGCAGGACCGTAAGGCCGGGCGGGCGCCGCTGCCGCAGAGACGGGGAGGTGACGGTGGGACTGCCGGGCCGGGGCAACAGAAGCGGCGCTCGTCCCCCTCCTGCGGGACAGAGTTGGCTGGATCGGGGGAACTGACGGAGGGGAGCCGCGGCAATCACGCCGGCCCCTAGCCAGAGCTGGCGGCGGAGGAGGCGGAGGCTGAGAGGTAAGGCTGAGTACGGGAGAGTGGGGCCTGGTGGCCAGAGAGATGGGCCCGGGCCTGGTTGGGGGGCTCCGGCTCCAGGCCTGCTGTCACTGTGAGTCCGGTCTCCGTGTCACACTCACCTGAGTGCCGGGGGGAGTGCGGCTGCGGCTGTGCTGTGGAACAGATAACAGATAGCGCTACATTTATTCTAAATGTGCTTATTGTCTGTCCAAGTGTTTGTGTCCTGTGTTCTGGTGCAGCCTGAGTTCACACTGGGCCCACATTATGCTGCGTTTTGAGGGTTTGGCTCTCATGTTCCCTATATATGCAGCCATAACTCGTCTCCTCTTCTGAATATATGTACCAAGTCTCGCAAACATTTTGTGTATTTAGTTGTGTGAGCTAGAAATCCTGTGCGCAGCACCTGGATGTGACTTTGTACTATATCAGCTGCTTATTCTATTCCTGTACAGGTCTGTCATGTGCTGGAGGCATTTTTATCAGTAATACAGTATAGGTTTTTGTTATTGTGAGCCCCATACGCACAAGACAATTTTGTCAACAATTTCTCTTGAACTCCCAGGCTAAAGATATATCATTAACAATACAGTGTAGTGACTTTTTTGGGTCCACACACCGTACACCCGGTCAATTAAATTTAAAATTGAGCTGCCGGACACATCAATGACACCCAGGAGTGCACATTGTTAATGATATTGAGCGTACACACTGAAAGATATTACTTTTCAATATTGTTCAGAAGGGCTAAAATTATTAATAGCTTTTGTAATATAGCTTACAACTTTTACTCTTTCAGCTCAACAGCCGCCAATGCAAATGGGTGGACGATGAGAGCTAATGTGTGCTCCCACTAGTATTACTAGCATATGAGCAGCGGGGTGGACAGATTTCCATAGCATCCTGCTATGGAAAGCCGTCCACCCCTACAAAAATCGCTTGGATGGGTGAAAATTGCTTAGTGTGTATGCACTTAGTGATATTTAGTCCTGCTATTTGTACTGTGTGTACATGCTGGACAAAGACGCATATTCATGGTACAGAATATGGCAGAAATGTCATTCAGATTGGATGTTTTATATATATAGAAAACGTTCTTTCAGTGTATATACTTTTCAACTGTATGGTCATATTTGTTATTAATAATAGTGCTTGGATGTTCTACTTGCTGACATTGTATTACACTGGCTGCTGTGTGGTTCAGCACTAATTTAGTGCTAGGATACCCAGTATTGTTTTTCCATTTACATTGTGTATTGATATACCTGTATTCTGGTGGAATCGATGCAATAAAGAATACAGTATCTATCCTTATGTATCAATGCCTATATCCCTATAGATTGTAAGCTTGCGAGCAGGGCCCTCCTACATTTTAACTGTCTGTAAATACCCGGTTTGTTGTATCACGGCCTCCTTTGTAAAGTGTAACGGAATATGCTGCGCTATATAAGAAACTTAATAAATAAAATATCAGACTCAAAATAAAATATAATGGTTCCTTAAGTAATTGAGATTTGACCACAGTAAACCTTAAATGTTCTCTTATAAGTCTTTTCTGTGGCTTAAGTTACTAACACCATTGAATATCCATAACTGTAGGCCAGGGGTGGACAAACCTGTCCTCAAGATCTACCAACGGTGCATGTTTTCCAGGCAACCTGTGGATCTATAGTAGGAATGAATGCAGCATGTTTTAAAATGTGACAGTAAAGGCCCCCATACATTAGTCCGACTTGTCCCAAGGACAAGTCGGACCTGATTTCACCCTGCAGCTCCCTGGGAGGGGGACACACGATTAGGCACTTGATGTGCCAAGGTTTGCATATGATAAATCGCATGGATTTATCATATGTGGTCCCCGGGGAGCTGCAGGAGGAGGGAGTCGTGCGGGGGATGACAATGGGCGGGGGATGCCGGCTATAGAGAGCAGGGGGAGGCTGCATAGGGAGCCGGGCAGGAGGAGGGTGACAGCGGGAGCAGCGCGCCGGGCAGGGAGGATGCCGCTGGCTGCCGGGCAGTGGCGGGAGCCGGGAGGAACACAGATAACTTGAAAGAAAAAAAAAAGCCCATACAGAATGGGAGGTCTCAGCCAATCAATGGCTTGCTAGTCATCTGTATGGGATTTTTTTTTCAAGTTAGTGTGTTCCTCCCGGCTCCCGCCACTGCCCGGCAGCCAGCGTCATCCTCCCTGCCCGGCGTGCTGCTCCCGCTGTCACCCTCCTCCTGCCCGGCTCCCTATGCAACCTCCCCCTGCTCGGCTCTCTATAGCCGGCATCCCCAGCCCGCTGTCATCCCCCGCACGGCTCCGGGGTTGGGCTGCACATAAGAAAATCTTATGTGCAGCCCGTCCGACCTCCCAACCCCGATCCGATGCGCACGGGACCGCGCATCGGATCGGACGGGGTGTCTGCAAGTGCGATTTGGGCCGATTTCACGGCCCGATTCATCCGAGTGAAATCGTGCCCAAATCGCATAGTGTATGGGGGCCTTTAGTAATGACTACAGCTGTGCACCAGCTAGGTAACCTGGAAGACGTTGCTGTAGTTGTCATAAACCTCTTCCCTTTTTTTTTTCACAGAATCTGGGAAGTCTGTAATCATTTAAAATTAATATAGAGATATAGGAACTTTTTAGTGAACTCCAGTGGCTTTCTGTGTTAAACACTGTTGCGTCATTTATTTATTTATTTATTTATTTACCGTTTCTTATATAGCGCAGCAGATTCCGTTGAGCTTTACAATGGTAGACAGTGATAAAACAAACTGGGTAACAGACAGACTTGGAGGTAGGAGAACCCTGCTGCAAGCTTACAATCTATAGGGATATAGGAGGGAAATGCAAGGGACAGGCATCAGTAATCGCATAGCAGTCCCACCAAGTTACAAGTCCAGAAGGGAAGCTATATAATACATAAGTGCCTCAGAGGGTTATGCATGTACTGTAGAATTTAAATATGATAGGCTTACCTGAAGAGGTGAGGGTACTTCTGTAGTTTCATGGCGCCGTGCTACTTCCGGGTTCTACGCTCGCCACGAAATATGTCAAAAAAAGTAACTTAACTCCATGCCAACATGGATAGTTCATACCCCCACTATCCATGTTGGCATGGAATTGATTTTAAATAGCGTGGCGGTGACGGTGTCGGCGGTCAGTGTCGGCGGTCCCTCGGCGGTCCCTCTGGCGCAGGGGAAAAGACCCTATGATTGCCGGCGCTGCCGCTGCTGTATCTCCCCCCGGCGGCCGGTCCTTGCGGCGGATGGACAGTCAGTGTCGGCGGTCCCTCTGGCGCAGGGGAAATAGTACTATTTCCCCTGCGCCAGAGGGACCGCCGACACTGACTGTCCATCCGCCGCAAGGACCGGCCGCCGGGGGAGATACAGCAGCGCCGGCAATCATAGGGTCTTTTCCCCTGCGCCAGAGGGACCGCCGACACTGACCGCCGAGGGACCGCCGACACCGCCATCCGCCGCAAGAGATACAGCAGCGGGGGAGATACAGCAGTGGCAGCGCCGTGTCAGGCTGGCCGCTGACAGGTACCCCATCTGTAGCCGCAGGGACCCCCCTCCTCCCGCAGCACCCGGGGACAGGGGGGGGGGGGGAGCCGGGCAGGGGGAGTTGAGCAGCCCAAAAAAAACCCCATACAAATAAATGAGGCCACTGATTGGCTGAGAGCTCTCTTAGCCAATCAGCAGCCTCCCATATGGGCGCCGCTGATTGGATGAGAGAGCTCTCAGCCAACCATTTGCTGCCCAGTCATTTGTATGTTTTTTTTTTTTTTCTTTTAAATTCGCCCAGTTCCCCTTCCTGCTTCTCCCGACGCCTCTCCGTATCCCCAGCCTCCCCGATCCGGTGAAATCGAGAGAAACAGCTCCTGCGACCATTAGGAGGCTGAACACGGGATCGTGCACCCGGCGATTTATCGCTGCAGCGCAAACAAATCGCTGGCAATATGGTTGCTCAGCAACTATATTGCCAGCGATATTGCACTGTGTGTACACAGCTTTAGCCAAAATCTCCCAGTTTTTCTCCTGCTTAGTCAAAATTGTCTAGCATAAAATGCTTAGCATAAATAGACTGTGCAGGCAAGGCAATTTTGACTAGATCGTAGACTATAATTACTTAGACAATCTCCAGTGCATCTTGCTAAATCTCTCACAAAATTGCTTAGTCAAAATTGGACATTAGCCGATATCTCACCAGGTGTACAGGGCTTTACAGTATATTTTGTCACTTGCTGATTGTATCAAAGCATGTTTATAAATAATACAAATGAATAGTAACATGGGCTATACATAATGCAGGCGGTTCTCTGACAGCAATCTGTTTGGCGCAGGCCACCAATGTATGCGTTACCACCACCGCCCACCAATGTATATTTTGTTACAGTGGCAACGTATGCATTGCTTGCACAGGTGAATGGATTTCTCCCTACGTGCACGGCTGCAAATAAAATCATAGCTGTGTATAAGGGCAGGATTTTCGGACGGGCAGGGTGGCATGTAGTGGCGTTTACCTGATCACTGGTCTCCGAATATATACAGCTCAGCAACCAGTTCTGAATCAGGCCCCAAGAACAGAAATGCACTGAATAAAATGACCCCTGCTCCCGTTCTTGGAATTCAAACCCAGACCACTATGTGAATAGTCTTTTATAATGAAATATGTTAAGGACCAGTTTATAAACACGCCTCCAAAATAAAGTTTTGCAAAAGAGAGAAAAACCTTTCTAAGTTTATTTATCAAAGTAATCAGACCAGCTGGTGCTGTTTTCAGCGACACTGATGACAGTTATAAGAAAAGTCTTGCTGCTTGCCAGACCACTCAGTTGGCTGCTGCATGCACATTGGATACCTGGTTCTGGCTTCCATTTCCAGATACTGGCAATAGGCATTACTAGGGCTTTTATATAGTGTTCCTGCTAGGCTGTTTTAGCGGGGCACTGCGCCCTTGTGCCCCTCTGGCAGTGCCCCACTAAAACAGCCTGCCCCCTACTCCTCTGATGGTACCGGGGAAGCCTGGCGCCACAGTAGATAGTGATGCACGGTGCTTCCCTGCCAGTGCAGAGCCTTCGGGGCGGCTGGCCGGGCCCGCCCATTTTCTTCACGGTGCGGCCCGGGCATACCCCTTTTATGACATCAGTGGCTCGGGACCGCCCAGAACAGTGGCATCGGCCCGGTCCGCCCCCCTGATGCTACCCTTGTGCAGCGGCGCCCTGCCCACCCCTGTTCCTAGAAGGAGCACTGATTATATATGTAGAAGCTTTTAGCTTCTAAAGCAGGCATGTCCAAACTGTGGCCCTCCAGCTGAAACTACACATACCATCATGCCTTGCCATAGTTCTACTTGCTAACAGCAAAACTGAGGCAAGGCATGATGGGACTTGTAGTTTCCCAACAGCTGGCCATCGTTTGGACATGCCTGTTCTAAAGTGACCCCTGAATATAAATTATGGGACTCTGTGGTAGATGTATTATCCAGGCCCTGATTGTGCATTGACTGGTTGGATGTGCATTGACTGGTTGGATGACCCAGATGTTATCAAACTCTTTTATAACAAATGTGTACACTGTGTTGAACTCTGCATATTGGAAGAACAATGGTGGAGGCAGCAATTGGGGGAGCTGTACTCTGTGGTGGGGTAGATGTGGTCACATAGACATCTACAGCCAGTGGTGGATAGGTAATTCTACTTGGGGAAACCAATGGAATCCAGTTGGCTTATAAACTGCAGACGGTGCTTTAAAGTCTAGGTGCACAGACACTAGAACGTTTTTTTTTTTTTGCCTATCGGACGATTTTTACTGATCTGCAGATTTAGCAAAAGATCCATAGGAACGCACATCGGATCTTAATATAAATCTTTGGTAAAATGTGCGCTTACCTGAAATCTATTTTCTATTTTCCTTTCTAGTGTGTGGGCACCTTCAGTGTTATCCTTCTGCAGGTATTAAGAATTTTTTTTAATACAAAGAAGCAGCAGTAAATCAGGAATTTATCTTGGTAAATCTGTGTTTTTAAAACATGTTAAACCTCAAATTTCACAGTATTTTATGTTTCAGCTGCCTGCCCATAGTTTGCTAGTAGTGATCAAGCTAGATTACATTTTTTATTTCATGTTCTACTGCTATTATCCATTTTTGTTTTCTTTTCGGAAATACCATGCCAACCAACCTTGATTTAAGGAAAAATAAAACATTTGTTCATGTAAAAATAATTTCCAACCTAGCAACACACAAACATTGGCCTGATCTCGTACTCTAAAGAGTGCACACCTGTGATTACAGTATTTATTCTTTGCAATATGTCTTTGTATTGTAGAAAACAAAGTAGTTATTGACCTTGGGAAGGAGGCTTAGTTAGTTTGCATGGTTGCACACAAATTGCTTAACTCTAGCCCTTTTGTGTATTTCAATGAAGTGTTGGATGCAACCGGCTGTTCTCAATATCATTTGGAATATACACTAGGAGACAGCACAGACTAAAAATCTAATTGATCCATCATCTTAGGGCAGTATTCAATGAGGCGGATTCGCCATGTTCTACGGCGAATGTGTGCTATTTTTGTGCTCTAAGGTGAATCTTTTTACTGAAAAAGTGATTCACCCTATTCAACGTGCACTATTCGCTGACCGCGAACAGTGAATGCTGTTCACTGGTCGCAGGTATTATGAATCACCGTCGGGGGCAGCAAGCCTCTGCGGCATTGAATAGGGCAACATGGAGGACTGGCAGCGAATGCTCCAGCCCTTCGGAACACGGCGACTGTGCAGTGAATCCTAAACAGTATTTGCTGCACATGCCGAGTATTCTCATTGAATACTGCCCTTAGTATTGACCTGTCATTGCAGAAGCCTCCTATATTGATTTGATAAAGCCCCATACACACGGGGCGACTTAAAGGCCAGTGCTGAGCAATGCCCTTGCTGTGTGTGCTGAGCGATCTGTTCTGAGCATTGTTTTGCCTATGCTTATAGGCAAAGCACTGCGATCTAAGTTGGATAGACCTTGCATGCACTTTCTTTCCCTGCTTGCGATGCGCAGGACAGCGCATCGCCATTGCTATAGGGTGTACATATGGAGCAATGTCTGTGTGTGAATACATTGGTGTACCAGTTTTTAAAAATGTGTTCATTTCTCTATCATGCAGCAGGTGACACTGGAAATCACATTGCGGTTTAGAGTTGGGAATGCTGGGAGCTAGGCACTACTAATTCGATTAGGGAAGGCTGGCTCCTCCCCTCTAAGACCCATCAGCCCCCAGTTAGAAAATTGTGCCCAGGGAGCTGGTCACCTTTCTACCTGCTCCTGCAGGTTGTTCATTTTCTATAGAAGTCTGCCTCTGCAGAATACTATCTCTTAAAGAGAATACAGAGCCCTTCCGTGCTTATTTGAAAACTTGGGTCCGGGTCTTCTGCGCCCCTGGTTCATGGACTAGGCTGTTGGTCAGGGCCTCCCAAAAGGTGCCTGCCCAGACGTTTGTGCTCCTGCCAGCCCTACTCTGCAAAGGGACTGCCAGCCACTCAAGCGGTAGTAGCCTAGGGGTAAGTGATTTTCCCTTACAAGCCTCCTCCCTTAGCTGCCGCCGTTTCATGCACATCTTGTTTTCTCGCCCGCTGGCCAGAAGCGACACCACAGCGGTTGCCTATGTGAACCGTCAGGGGGGCACGAGAAGCAGGATGGCCATGGCAGAGGTATCCAAGATTCTACAGTGGGCAGAGAGCAGGCAGGTGATTCTCACCGCCGTGTTCATTCCAGGAGTCAAAAACCTGGAGGCAGACTTTCTCAGCAGAGAGGATCTCCATCCAGGAGAGTGGACACTACATCCCGAGGTGTTTCTGGAGCTCACAGATCGCTGGGGAACTCCCGAGGTAGATCTGATGGCATCTCGAAAAAATCATCAGCTTCCGAGATGTGGCAAGGACAAGGGATCCACACGCCATAGAGACCGATGCCCTAGCAATTCCGTGGACATTCAGCTTCATGTACCTGTTTCCTCCTCTTCCACTTCTGGGTCAGGTTCTAAAAAGGTTGAAAAGAGAATCCGTCCAGGCAATTCTAATTGCCCTATTTTTGCCGCGCAGAAGTTGGTTCTCCGACATTCAGCAACTTTTGGCGGACGAAACTTTTCCTCTTCCTCATCGACACGACCTTCTACAACAGGGTCCGTTCCACCATCAGAAGTTGTCGTCCCTCCATTTGACGGCGTGGCTCTTGAGACCAAAGTTTTAAGAGCAAGGGGAATTCCAGGTTCAGTCATCCCGACGATGTTAAGGGCTCGTAAACCATCCTCGGCGGCTCACTATCATCGCATTTGGCGTGCCTATGCAGACTGGTGTAGATCTCAGTGATGGCCTTTCAGAACTTTTAAGTTGCCCAGGATGTTGTTATTCCTCCAAAGGGGCTTGGACGCTGGTCTGCGTTTGGATCTCTGAAGGTGCAGATCTCAGCGCTATCCATTCTTTTTCAGAGGAAGGTAGCGGTCATCCCAGAGATCCAGACTTTCCTACAGGGGGTAGTACGGGTTCAGCCTCCGTTTGTCCCGCCGACACCTCCTTGGGACCTAGCCTTAGTCCTATCTTTTCTCCGGTCCAGGACATTTGAGCCTCTAGAGGAGGTACCTTTTGAAGTTCCTCATTTTGGAAGACAGTGCTACTGCTGGCTTTAGCATCAGCCCGCCGAGTGTCTGAGCTCAGCGCCTTATCTTGTATCTTATCTTCCATGTGGATAGAGTGGAGTTGTGGACACATCCGTCTTTTCTTCCGAAGGTGGTGTCAAAATACCACGTGAATCAGCCCATCGTGGTTCCAGCTTTTCGGAGTGATTCTCCTTCTCAGTCTACATTGGATGTTGTTCGGGCTCTCAGGATTTATGTGTCAAGGACATCATCTATCAGAAAGTCACATTGTCTCTTTGTTCTTTATGACGCATTCCGCAGAGGATGGCCTGCGTCGAAACAGACTTTGGCTAGGTGGATACGTCTGACCATCGCACAGGCGTATGTGCAGGAGGGGAAGACGCCATCATCAACCTTGAAGGCGCATTCCACTAGATCTGTGAGTACATCTTGGGCCGCTCAGAGGAGCCACGTGGTCATCAGTGAACACTTTTTTTTGTTCGCTTTTACCAATTTGATACTTTTGCTTCTTCCTCTATGACCTTTTGGCCATCTTGTGTTGCAGGATCCACAGAGCTCTCCCACCCGGGGCATGGTCTTTGGAACCTCCCCAATGTGATTTCCAGTGTCACCTGCTGCATGAAAGAGAAAATAGGATTTTGGTACTTACCGATAAATCCATTTCTCTGAATCAGCAGGTGACACTGGATGCCCTCCCAGCTCTGGAGTTTTTCCTGCCTTTTGTGTTCTTTCGTGCAAGTTCGGTTTTCGTTTTTTAAGTATGATTTGATGAATGTTTGTTATCTCAGTGAACTAGTTACTGTTACCATCTCCTCTAGTAGGACAATTTCCTAACTGGGGGCTGATGGGTCTTAGAGGGGAGGAGCCAGCCTTCCCTAATCAAATTAGTAGTGCCTAGCTCCCAGCATTCCCAACTCTAAACCCCAATGTGATTTCCAGTGTCACCTGCTGATTCAGAGAAATTGATTTATCGGTAAGTACCAAAATCCTCTTTTTTTAAATACACAACACTGATTAGCCATGAGCTCTAGTTAGGTTTATTTAAGTTCCGAGAGTCCTACAGCTCCCACATATATAACAGATGTGTCCTCATACATCTTTGTTACAGTGCAGCCAAACAGCGCTTTCTGGCATGTCTGCTCCCATGTAACGCTGCTAGTGTCAAATGTCTTTTTATTTTGCTAAAAATGTTTCCCAATCATGAGAGCTTTCTTTTTTTAAAGAGGAGGAGCTGACATGAGTAACACAGAAGGGGTAGAAGTGAGCATAAACAGAAGGTTAGTGTGAGAGATGGTTGTAGTGAAGAGGTGGGTGTGGAGAGTCTGATCAGGAGGGGTAGAAAATTCTAGAGAAGGAGCACAACAGCCAAAATCTTGGGGTCAGGAATGGTAGGATGTAGGCCAGGCATTCCCAACCATGGTCCTCAAGGCACACTAAAGCCCCGTACACACGGGGGAGATATATTGCTCAGCCAAATATTGCTAGCAATATATGACTGAGCAATATATTGCTCAGTTTATCCTTTTCATCAGCGACCAGAGATGGTCGCTGATGAAAGGGAACCTCTGCCGGGGGGGGGGGGGCAGCAGAGGTAATCAGCTGGTCGCAGGAGCAAGCTCCTGCGACCAGCGATCATAAGGGGGCTAAAAACGGGAGCGCGCACCTGGCGATTTATCGCTGGTGTGCACTCCAATCACTGGCAATATGGTCGCCAGTGACCATATTTCCAGCGATTTCAGCCCCTATCGCCCTCATGTGTACACAGCTTCACAGTGCAGGTTTTAGTGATATCCAGGCTTGAGCACAGGTGACTTAATTAGTACTTTAGGGGCAGATTTATTAAGCTTGGAGAAGAGATAAACTGGAGATAAAGCACAGCCAATCAGCTGTGTTTGAAAAAGACAGTTGGGAGTTGATTGGCTGGTGCTTTATCTCCTTTTACCTTTTCTCCGCTTTATCTCCAGTTTATCTCTTCTCCAAGCTTAATAAATCTGCCCCTTAGTGTTTCTGATTGAACCATTTGTGCTGAAGCCTGGATATCACTAAAACCTGCACTGTTGGTGTGCCTTGAGGACCGTGGTTGGGAATGCCTGATGTAGGCAGCAGCATTGGGGATAGATTGGACTGGAGAGGTGTTTCTCAGGGAAGTCAGCTAGGAGGAGATTACAGTAGTACAGTCTGGAGATGACTAGTGAGTGGATTAGGTAATTTGTAGCATCTTGGGTGAGAGGGTCTGATCCTGTAAATATTTTTTGGGTGGAAACGGCAGGACTGTGGGCCTTATTCAGATTTGTTAGCAGAGCTACAATTTTTGCAAATGGGCAAAACCATGCTGCACTGCAGGTGGGGCAGAGATAGTTGGATTTGGGTGAGTCATTTATGTGTAGGGCAGGCATGTCCAAACTATAGGAATGCTAAAACTGGCAAGGCATGCTGGGATGTGTAGTTTCACAACAGCTGGAGGGCCATAGTTTGGACATGCATATTGTAGGGTAAATACTGGCTGCTTATTCTTAAACTGGGTACACACTATAAGATTATCTTTCGGTACTCTTTACTTAGATGGGCGCCCGTCGTGGTGATCGCGGGTACATTTATGTCTGGCCGCGACGCGATGCCCGCGATTTCCCATTGAAACCCATGTTAAACATGGAAATCGTGTCGGTCGCGTCGCGGCCGGCCATAAATGTACCCGCGATGCCCGCGACGCGATGCTCCCGATTTGCCATAGGAATCAATGTTAAAAGGCCCGATGGACACGATTTGACTGTTAAATGCCTCAATGGACCCGATTTGGCCATAGGAATCAATGTTAAATGGGCCACAGAGGCCAAATAAGCACAATTAACCCTTAAATGTCCCCCCAAATTTTTAACGCCAACCCGAAGCATGGCGAGCGGCGGCGGTACGCGTCCTCCGACCTTTTCATGCCCTACTATCCACTAGGGCGTGGAGTGAGAATAGAATAGTGTGGCGAGCGTAGCGAGGCGAGCGCACGCGGATACCTTCACAGTTATACGCGTCCCCTCGCGGGCTTCACAGGTGTCCGTGGCGACGCGGACACCTGTGAAGCCCGCGAGGGGACGCGTCTACCTGTGAAGGTATCCGCGTCCCCTCGCGGGGCTCGCTGCGCTCGCCACACTATTCTATTCTCACTCCACGCCCTAGTGGATAGTAGGGCATGAAAAGGTCGGAGGACGCGTACCGCCGCCCCTCGCGGGCTCGCTGCGCTCGCCACGCTTCGGGTTGGCGTGGATCGTGGGGTGGCGTTAAAAATTTGGGGGGACATTTAAGGGTTAATTGTGGCTATTTGGGCTCTGTAGCCCATTTAACATTGATTCCTATGGCCAAATCGCGGGCATTCGCAAATCGCGATCAATCAACCTTTTTAACATTGTTCCCTATGGGAAAATCGCGGTCATCGCGGGTCGCAGATTTTTATGTACCCGCGATGACCGCGATTTTTACCCCCGACGCCCGCGATTTCAATCGCGGTCGCCCATCTAGGTAAAGAGTACCTATCTTTCCAATATGACTGGTTGGAATGAAAATCTGGTAATGTCTGGGAACAAATTACAATGAACTATGCTCCCAAAAGCTGGAATATGGACAAAAGCATTGGCATAAATCAAAAGGCTTTAACAAATGAGTCTGACTGTTTTTGTCTGTTTTCCATGTTTAGGAGCAAACTGTTAATTGTCATTTGCTCCCAGAAATTACCAGATTTTCATTCCAAGCAGGCTGATTGGAAAAAAATCGTAGTGTGTAGCCAGCTTTATTTACAATGCAATTTTTAGATGTGTAGATGGACCACGTTGCATCTGTTCTAGTTCTGTATGCTTTTTCCCGACCAGCAATCCAATGGGAGCTACCCGCTTTGCCCTCAGACATCGGCGTTCACCTGCCCCTCTCTAACATGGGCAG
This sequence comes from Crinia signifera, assembly GCF_055691185.1. Classification (NCBI taxonomy): domain Eukaryota; kingdom Metazoa; phylum Chordata; class Amphibia; order Anura; family Myobatrachidae; genus Crinia; species Crinia signifera. The sequence goes on from NC_139219.1 coordinate 131,573,264, forward strand.
AGGAAGCAGCAACCCTAATTCTGCATTGTTAGCGGGAACCTTGGAGACGGTACACAGCCAGCGGCCAGACACGGAGGGACCCGATTCCTAACCTCGCAATTCCACTCCACTCGTAGTACCTTTTTTCACTAGCTAAGCTAGTGAGAATATAAAGCGCTTCTGAGATAAATAGAACCACGGCTATTTAATAAAATTAGCTTTTTTAATAAAAAAGAGAAAGATAATTATCCACATAAAAAACGCACACAATCTCCCATATTGTATGCAATAATCAAATTAATTCCCATATAAAAATGCAAAATGTATGAGGCTTGGTATAGCTCATGTCCATCACTCTTGTGCTTAGTCTAAGGCAGTAACTAGGATTAGTCGATGGAGGATGTTCTTTCTACAGAATTGTATTTCAACAATTTCTATATAATGGATGTTATAGAAATTTTCAGTAGTTCATCTTGTTTTTGTTTGGAGGGACATTAGTGGTAGTATCCCCAGTAGTAAGTACTCCTAGATGGTGCCTGTATCTGCTTTTCCAAGTCTTGTCACTAGAGTGATCCATTCACATGCTGGGCATCAGTGCTGTATGCCTTAACCCCTTGGGTGGTATGCCCGAAAATTTTTCAGGCACAGCTGCGCTGCCACAGCGGGCTGTCCCGGAAAATTTCCAGGCATGCCACAAATATGGAAATACGGGTGGAGGGATGGCGCTCTCTATATGTGATATGTGCAAGCTGCTGGTCTCCAAAACTGGAGGGAGGCCGCCCTCCAGAAGGTATGTGGAAAGAAAAACTTTATGGAGTCCTGCGCTAAAGACAAAAGATGTGCAGTAGTCTGGGTATGGTGGGTAAAATAGTAGGATTTTTATTACTAATACACGCTATGGACAGTACGGGTATGGGTAACCCAGTGAGAATGAACATATAATGTGTCCGCACCAAACAGGGTGTGTAGCAACCGAATGTGCAACAACCTAATGATGCGAACAGGCAATCAAAAAAAAAAAACAACAACAACAACAAATAAACAAATGAACAAAAAAAAAAAAATCAATGCAAAAAGGGGGGGGGGGGGGGGGGGGAGAGAGAGAGTGAGTATGTCCAACAGTGAAAGTAAATGAGGCAAGAATCCGGATGAAGAAGAACAGGTAGTTCAGCTTGGGTGGTGTGATGGATGAAAAGTCATTGGTGGGTCATGGGAAGTGGTGAAGTGTCACCAGTGGCAGGTAGGTGTCCCTAACCCTCCCTATACCACAAATATGAAATAGGTGTGCACCACCTCTTGAGCCCCATCACACCCCCGAGCTCCCCCAATCACCTGTGCTCCGGTGATCGTACGCCGGAGCTCTTCTAACCCCTGCCGCTCCCTCAACCTCTAGCCGCCAGCCACCTGTCCTATTGCAGCAGTGACGTAGGCTGCAGGCTCGGGGATGTTCAGGGCGACTCGGGGGGACTTGGGAGAACTCAGGTGTCCGAGTCCTCCCGAGCTGTCGCGAAACATCCCCGAGCCTGCCGCCTGTGTGATGATTGACAGGCGGATGGGGCAGCGCTGGCTGTGGAGCTCCAGCGTACTAACGCTGGATCGAAGGTCAGGGGAAGGGCGGGGGCTCCTAATGATCTGTGGTGGGTTTTGCTGGGGCAGGACAAACCTGCCTTGGTAGGTTTGTCCTGCCCCAGCAAAACCACCACTCAAGGGGTTAATGGATTTCTTATCGGCTTTTAGGTGCAGGACTCACTCTCCCCAGTTCACTTTTTTTTTTTTTCTCTTGGGGTAGTACTACCTTTTTATAGCACCTTTCCAGGGAAAAGGAAGTGCATTTCTCCGCCTTCCTAAGTATCAACGGCTTCCTCAGATGATGGAAGCCACTGATACTTAGGAAGGTGGAGAAAGGCATTTAATCGATAGGGTGTAATTAAGAAGAACACCAAGGCAGCATACTTTGGGTCTAGAGAAAATAGTTGTTCCATCAAAAATAATGCAATTCTTCCTATGCTGATGGGTTTCCTGCTTATAATGCAAATATTTATAAATAATGTACGTTTTTTTTTTTTTTTTATTAGACTTTTTTTCTGATTCATTAAATTCAGTTGTTAGCAGAAAAATCGGTACTTATATGTTAGTTGGGCGCCCACTAAGCTATTTGCTTAGTTTTCCGTTTCCACTCGTGGGGCTCGCTGCGGTGGCTCACTGCGCTCGCCACACTATATAAAATCAACTCCATGCCGACATGGATAGTGGGGGTATGAGCGTAGTAACTATAGTGGGCGCCCAACTAACATATAAGTACCGAAAAATCTCTTATTGAACCCAGGGGCTTTGTAAAGACTAGCACCTATGATTAAAAAGAGGCACCAGGAGCCTTTTGTTCCATAGATTATAATGTAGTTTATATTGACCTGAACGCTGAAACAATCCAGAGAATATCCGATTTTCTGCATACACACAATTATAATTTTTATATGAATGATCCATTTCTCTAAATATCTTTGGTTTTACTTGGAGTTTTTGCTTGGATATTTTAAATTGGCGTTTTACAGACAAGTCTGCTCATTGGCTCCTAGGGGTATATTTACTAAAGTCGATGTTGATTAATTTTAAAATCATTCTTAATGTTGTGCTACCAGAACTAGAACACGCATGTTCTAACATTTAAAAATGTATGTAAAAAATGAATCTGTCAGCCCCAAATTGATGTTAAGATGAAGCTTAATAAATCTACCCCCTAATCTAATATCTGGGTCCAATCTGATGTGTTTGCTAATGAAGCCATAAATTGGTCAGCACAGTTAGTATATATTGTGGCATGCGGTCAGTAGGTTGACTGTGTCTAGGTTGAGAGTCCAAAGGTCAACCACTATTGGTCTTCTGGAAAAAGGCAGACGCATGAAAAACTTTAACATGCATTAGGTCGACATGAGTTTTTCATGAGATATATATATATATATATATATATATATATATTATATATATATATATATATATATATATATATATATATATATATATATATATATATATATATATATATATATATATATATATATATATATATATATATATATATATATATATATATATTTTACACTGACTTTACCATCACAACAGGCATAGAGGGAGAGTATAATAGTGTACTGAGCACAGCAAGGCACATGCCCGAAGCATGGAGAGTAGATGTGGTACATAAATACGGTGTCCAATGTCGACATTGACATACATAACATGGAAAAACTCATGTCGGCCTTTTGACCATGTCGGCGTTCTGCCTGACGATCGAGAGTGGTCAACATATTCACTATTGAAATAAACACTGGTGCGCAAACTATCAACACACATACAGTAGTGTGCACCTAGCTTGAATGTCTGGCAGGTTATCAATTAGATAAATTTGAAATGAAAATAAAAAATTGTCTTATACACCTGTAGATGTTAAGTCTAATGTTGGGTACACACCTAAAGATCTATCTGTACCCACCCATTTGTGACCTCATTCCCGGCTGGCTTTTGCAGCTGGTGTGCGGGTGTCCACTACACAGCCGACGCAATATGTTTGTGAATGACGTTGTTCGCGTATTGCTGTTACACTTGCTGACTGATCTGCAATATACGGTATGTCGGCCAGTCCAAAGGTCAGGATGCCAGCTGTCAGAATACAGTCCAATAGGATACTGACTGCATCACACACCTAGCAATTTGTATGCACCAACTCAGCTGGTCCCTGGAAACTAATGCTGGTTACACACCAGAACAATTTAGCCTCAATCCCGTCAATTTCTATGCGATTTTGACCGACTGCATGGAAATTGGGCATGTTTTAGATCCGATTTCAATCCGACTCGCGTCCACACCAGTCGTTTTGGAGATCCTACCTGCTGCAGTCAGGCTTTGTCAAAAGATCCCTTCTGCTGAGTACATATCGTGTCCACCATACAGATCGTGCCACCATCAAACGATTGTCTCACGATCATGATCGTTCTGGTGTGTACTTTTAAACGGGTCGCATGTAATGACCTTGTATCACTTCAATTCCTACCCTGAAAGTCACTTATTTAATTATACTGTCGGATGCCTTGTGTGTGGACTTTTATTATTACTATTGTGATTCTATTCAAAGTAAAGGCATTTTATAAATCTAATTTTAACTTTCAAATATTAAAGGATGAATAATAAGATTTTCATTCAATAGCCACAAAAAGATTTTTATTGTTCAATTGGTCTGTACTGGATATATCTGAAGAACATTTCTAAAAACTTGGGACTCTGTTTTATTCATCTAGCAGAGAAACAACGGTGTATTATATTACCTTGTGAATTTTGGTCTCTGTATAGTGGATGTCATTTTCGGGATATGTTCCCATTTTTTTTTTTTTTTTAACAGAAAATCATCCCACCAAGTCATTAAAACTGATGTTTACTGATGTAGTGACACCTTCACCAATACCTTATGCTAGCAATGCTTTATAACGTGAGAAATAAAGCATGCTAGATTTCAAAATCTTAATGCTGCTTTTAAGGTGTTTGGCCGGGTACACATTACAATGAGATATAAAGATAGATCGGTCACCTTTACACTTAAAGGCTAAAGTGACTGGAGATTACGTGGCAATATTTAATTGATCGTATTTATAACTGTTATTATGGTCGAGTTTAGCCAATGTGCGCAGCTAACTTTATGGGCACAACGCTAATAGTCCAGTTTCAGTGGTGAATATATCAAGGGTTTTAACATAGTACAGGTGGGAAATTTTCTTCAAAGGAAAACAAGTAATAAAACACGAGGACATGTACTGAAACTGGAGGGAGGGAGGTTCAGGGGAAATGTTAGAAAGAATTACTTCACAGAAAGGGTAGTGGATAAGTGGAATAGCCTCCCATCAGAGGTGGTAGAGGCTAAGACAGTAGAACAATTTAAACATGCTTGGGATAGGCATATGAATATCCTTACAAAGAAATAAGGATTAAAAAGGGTTGAGTTTACCTGAAGGGTAAAAAAAGGGGCAGACTAGATGGGCCAAATGGTTCTTATCTGCCGTCAAATTCTATGTTTCTATGAAACGGGTGACTTTTAGCACATTTCAGTTAAAAACCCCAGGTGGTAGAAAGCTGAAATGATAGCCCGTCAGTCAAAGCAATGAAATATCGCCAGTGGGCAGCAACAATTGAATCTGGCACTTAAAACAGTTCAGTGGTTGCATCCACGAACATGCTGTCTTCTGCAGGGTCATCACATCTGACGTTCAGAACATCAGATGTAACAATGTTGCTGATGGCCCACCAGAGAATGCAATTGAAAGTACACAATACACACTACGACGACAATATGCTGCTCCTTTGGAGATGCTGACCTTCCCACAAGCTCTTTATTTAATGTTTTAGCAGCACCCTGCTGAAGAGGCAAGGCACATTTTGCCCTTTACGCAATCTGGTATGGCCTGACACTCTGCCAAAACAGCCTCTAGCATGAACACTACCTGACTGTGTTCCTTCAGAATTTATAAGTAGTAGTGAGTTTTGCTGAATTGTTTATATTAGGTTTTTGTTTTTCAAAATATAGACCTTTAATCAGTGTAGCGTTCTAACTACTTCCTGTACATCAGGCATGTCCAAACTATGGCCCTCCAGCTGTTGTGAAACTACAACTCCCATAATGCCTTGCCACAGTTTTGCTATTAGGTAATGCTAAAAGCATGGCAAGTCATGCTGGGATGTATAGTTTCGCAACAGCTGGAGGGCCATAGTTTGGACATGCCTGCTGTACATTATATGTATTAACAGAAGTGTTACTGAGCGCAATGCTCCCAAGCACCACATACTTGTATATACAGCGCAAAATTTAAATATTTTGGTTACCGTTATAAACTTAGACTTATGTGATCGGTCGCATGTGTTGCCACATTAACCCAAACAAAAAGTTCTTATTTATTCAAAGCTACTTTTCCATGTAGATAGGTTACATTTTTTTAATAAGTGCCCATGGCACTTCTTACAGGAGCCCCTTTAGTGCCATAAATGAACTCCGATGGTGTGCCCATATGGACCAGGAAATCGGTGATTACATCTTCGTACACATTGCACAGAAAGTAGCTTCATTCTGTAAGCTTAGGGACAATCATAAAAGTTATGTCGGTCAGGAGCCTTAGGAAAATGGTTTTGGGGAAAGTCCCTGATTAGTAAAGATGAAGTAGGAATGATGTTTTAATGCAACTACTAGTCTTGGTTATGTTCTTCCTGCAGCACATAAGAGGTAGTACTGCTCCACATGATGGGTAGACCCTAAAAGGTCGACATGCACTAGGTCAACACTGACAAAATGTCACCATGGCGGAAAATGTTGCAGAGTTTTTTTTCTTCAATTGGGAACAGTAAAGCAAAGTGAGCCATGCAAGGATACTCTCTAGATTAATTGGGTGTCCACGTGCTCAAGTGTGGAAATTGACACACATCTCTTCTTTTCCTTTTTTTAACTCCGGTCTGTCTTTTGTGTGGCAACCACTTGGTGTTGACCTAGACACTGCCTAATTTAGTGTTTAAATTTGAAAATTTTGGCCATTAAAGAAATTTAATTTTATCTGTAAAGCATAAAATTGGATTAAATAATGTTGCACATGTATATAGTGATGGTGTGTTGATGGGAAATACATGCAAAACCTTTTATTTGCTGAAATATACTTGCTAGCTATCCTTTTACAATAAAAGTTGCAAAAATCAACCATTTGTCATTTTAACTACCTCCGATACTTTGTTTATGGTTGCTAACAACCTTCTACACATGACTTCTTCTAGTGGTACTGCTGTGATTTCAGACAGTAAAAATTGATTTTACTTATTGAAGTGCCAAGGTTTCTCACAGAAACAATTTGGCTTCCTGAGGAAGTAGTGACAATGATTTCAATTTTGAGATTGAATTTTAAAATCTTTGTTCATATGACTTGGCTTTCAACTTAACTGAGCAGCCAGTGACCTCTTTCCTGCATCCCTCCAGCTATTTTTATGAGGCATCTGTAATAGTTTTAATGTTGAATATGTTAGTTGTGGTTTCTGTAATGCTAAGAGCATGATGAGGTTGCTTGATTGATTGGATGAAGCTTGTAGGCTGCCACTTGAAACATATTATAGGTTGTTATTTTACACCTAGGTACTCCAATGTGAGCTATTGTTTGTAGAATGGGAGAAACATTCTACAGTGTTAAGGCATTGCTTTCAAGGGGATACCTTTTAAAAAAAATCCTTCCCTACCCCCACACACATACTACAATTTAGCCTCAAACCTGTTGCCATTTGATACCCTTTTCAGATGGAAGTGTCTGTAAATACCTTCTTTTACCAGTCATTTGCATGAGGGGTAATTTTTATGTTCTGAATCTGACCACCCCCTACTCCCCCACTCCATCACATAGAAAAACAAATTACTAAAATGAGCATTTCTACCTGGTCATTGCTGATTTAACACGGGTATTTCTTCTGTGTGTGAGGGTCAAACCTCCAACCCTGCTTTTTTCCTCCGTTGAACAGCAAACCCTTTCACACAAGAAAAGGCCTGTGTCGAACAGAAAATGATTGGGTACAAATGTTTTAACCTGGTAATTTGCTTTTCTGTGGTGTATATCCAGTGGTGGTTTACCTATGCCGCAGGTAAAATCTGCCACTGTGTGAATCCAGATGCAGTCTGTGAGACTTCACTGTGACTGGCAGTGACTAACAATGCACCAGACCCAGGACCGTGAATATGCTTCTATGGCCTGCTGCCGAAGAAGCCCATAGAGGCTAGGGGCCAGCAAAAGCACAGTACCAAAGAAGTTACTGCGCAAGCCAAACTAAAATTTCATGTCTTTATGCTGAACATTTTTCAGTTTGTGCAAAGCTGCTAGCCACATGCATAGTTTACAGTTTCTTTTACTGTGATGTATGTAAGTAAAGCATAACCTCCTGACCTTTGTTTTGTATTATAAATAAAATAATATAGAGTGCAACAGCACGCAAGACCCAACACTTGCCCCACTGAAAAAAATACTGCAGTCTTTGCCCTCTGAAGAGATGGAACTATGCACCCAGCGCAAATAATCCCAATGTATGCAGTTTTAGTAGCAGCACTTGGCTTAATGGGGTATATTCAATGCTGGGGGTGAGCTGTGACAGCGAACAGGGCCACCTGCTTGTTGTCACAGCTCGCCCTTTCAGTATTCAGCCCTCTCCGTATTCAGCCCTCTCCGTTTTTGGGGCGAGGGTTAATCTGCGTATGTGGCCACGGAAGCAACGAGACTGGCGGCTAATTGCAGCGGGCTCCCTGCATTAGCCGCGAGCCTCGCTGTTTTGGGGAATCCTCACTGTCCTGTGACAGAGAGAATCTCCCTGGAACATAGAGTAGGGTGAGCGGCCGGCGAAGGGGTTAAACAGCGAGGAACGCTGATTTTCTGCAATCCCCTCCGTTTATCCCCCTCGCAGGCCGCATTGAATATGGGCCATTAAGTGAGCGGCAGACGCCTGTATTCTAGGCAACGTTTCAATGCAGCAGCATTCTAATGAAAATGCTGATTAAGTAGATTGTGTGTGTGTGTGTGTGTGTACACACACAACTGTATCTGTGTATGAATATTATTGAGAATTAACACACTTGTATCTCCCCTTGAGTAATATGTCTGTCAGAGTGCCTTCCTGTGTATAAAGCACATATTTATCAATCAATAAATATTTTTTTATTTTATTTATTTTAGCTAAGATTGTCATTTCAGTTGATTTGTCTTTTGTTCTACATAGAGTACTGTATTATTTGCTGCTGACCATGTCTCAAAAAAACTGTTCAATCGATTTTAACATTTACTCTGAGGCAGGAAACTATTTAATTTCTCTCACAGATGATGATGCCAAAAAAGATTTATTTAATCAGTTTGAATTTAATAGCCTCCCTATAGAGACTGCAAATGACTCCATTGACGCATTGTGTTAATATCTTTTGTTAATTTTTTTCAGTTGACTCCTACAAAAAGTCTTTCATCCATAATGTAGAGAAATAGACTTGGTCTTGCATGGCCAGTTCTTATCAGATTTTTTTCGCTCTAAAAAAAATTCCTAGCGGATTTAGGGTTAATAACATTCACCATATGGTGTAATACGTCTGCATTTTGTGCAAAATGGTGTGGTTGTCCTATTCCTTTTGACAGTAGCAAAAGTGGGGGTAGAGCTGCTACAAGTACATGAAGAAATAGCCAACTTGACACCCAGCAACCAATTAGTTTTTGTAGACGTTAAAATGAACAAATTAAGTGACCAATTTCAAACTCAAATTGACATATAGATAGTAGAAGAAGAGGCAAGCACTCACTCCAAATAAGATAATATTTCCTGGGTGTCCCCAAGCAGGAGTCAAATAGCATACAGCCTGTACGGTGGCACTCCGGTTTCAAAGACAGTCAGATGCAGATATAATGCCAATGTTTCAATATGTTTACAATAATATCTTCATCAGGGTCCACCCTGATGATGATATTACAGTAAAGATATTAAACCATTGGCATTATATCTGGGTCTGACTTTTAAACTGGAGTGCTGCTTCACAGACCACATAGATAGAGATAGATAGATATAAATATGGTGGCTTTCTGAAGGCTCCAATGATAAAGGTACTCAGATTTCCTTGCCAACAGAGTAGACAGTGATGCCAGGGTTTTATCCTAGACCAGCGTTATCGACAGCTGTGCCATGGCACAATAGTGTGCCTAGAGCTGTTCTCTCTCTTGGTGGCACACTTGAGATGTCCATACAATTTTACAGCTACCACCAGGTAATCTGTTATTCACTTGCCTCTTGTTTTCATATGCCCATTTAATGTCAGGTGGTCACACTCCTCCCTGTGCTGCAGTGAGAAGGACTGCTGTAGTACTCCAGACACCCAATCTTTGTGGCATCCATGATCTTACTGGCAAAAGGGAGGTATGTGGTGGGTACACATTTCCCCTTGTTTCCCCTGGGTAGAGATCCCGGAATGCTGAACACGGGATATTCGTCCTAGTCCCTTTCACACTGAGCTAAATCCCGGGTTGATGCGCGTTCATGTGCAAAAACCCGGGATATTTTTGCAAGTGTGAAAGTTGTATAAGATGGACGTAATGAACAATTCTTGGTACTTGTGAGTTATCCGGGCTGCCGATTTTGTCCTTAAGTTTGGTTAACTTAAGGACACCCGACCGACGCGATGCCCACGATTTAGCTCCAAATCGGGGGCATCGCGTCGGTCGTGGCCGTTATAAGGGGCCGCGACGCGATGCCCCCGATTTCCCATAGACAGTAATGTTAAAAGACACGATATCGGGGGCATCGCGTCGGTCGTGGCCGTTATAAGGGGCCGCGACGCGATGCCCACGATTTCCCATAGACAGTAATGTTAAAAGACGCGATGGACCCGATTTCCCATAGACAGCAATGTTAAAATAAAATTACAATGTGAAATTGGGCAATATGTTTTTAAAAAAAAAATGTTTCATGGCCCCCCACCACCGTTAACGCCACCCCGCTATTGACGCCAACCTGAAGCGTGGCGAGCGCAGCGAGCCCGCGAGGGGCGGCGGTACGCGTCCTCCGACCTTTTCATGCCCTACTATCCACTAGGGCGTGGAGTGAGAATAGAATAGTGTGGCGAGCGCACCGAGCCCAAAGCGTGGCGAGGGGACGCGGACACCTGTGAAGCCCGCAAGGGCACGCGGATACCTGTGAAGGTGTCCGCGGGGCTCGCTGCGCTCGCCACGCTTCGGGCTCGGTGGCTCGCTGCGCCCGCCACACTATTCTATTCTCACTCCACGCCCTAGTGGATAGTAGGGCATGAAAAGGTCGGAGGACGCGTACCGCCGCCCCTCGCGGGCTCGCTGCGCTCGCCACGCTTCGGGTTGGCGTCAATAGCGGGGTGGCGTTAACGGTGGTGGGGGGCCATGAAACATTTTTTTTAAAAACATATTGGCCAATTTCACATTGTAATTTTATTTTAACATTGCTGTCTATGGGAAATCGGGTCCATCGCGTCTTTTAACATTACTGTCTATGGGAAATCGTGTCGGAAATCGGGTCCATCGCGTCTTTTAACATTACTGTCTATGGGAAATCGTGGGCATCGCGTCGCGGCTCCTTATAACGGCCACGACCGACGCGATGCCCCCGATTTTCGGGCGCGATGAAAAAATCGGCAGCCCGGATAACTCACAAGTACCCAATTCTTAAGCTTCAGTACACATCAGTTTATGTTGCATGTTTTGCCTCGCACCCGTTTTTTGAATGCAGGAAAACTTATGATGTTGGTGCTACCGTGACTCATTTATATGTATGCAGCCAGGCACTGCATTGATGCTTAACAACCTGTCACTAGCAATAGGAGTTAACTAGGTGTCGTATCGAGTACATAATCACTATTTCTCATTCCTCCGGCAGTGGACACTGGCAATATACTGTGGGATTTACAGCTGGCTTGCTGGGATCTGGCACACTATAACTTTAAGAAGCTGGCTCCTCCCCTCTAATACCCCACAATCCCCAGTTAGAAAGATTGTGCTGAGGGAGCTGGACACGCAGGGGCCTTGCTCCTGCTCTTTTTCTCCTTAGGCTTTTTTCTAACCTGACTTAGGGTTTTTTTTTTGGTCAGCTCCTATTTTATATATATATATATATATATATATATATATATATATATATATATATATATATATATATATATATATATATATATATATATATATATATATTTATTTATTTATTAAACTTTGGAGCTGGGTGCCGCTGGTCCTTGTAGCCAGCTGTCTGTTAGGGCCTCCTTCAAAGGCACCTGCCCAGACCTCTGGTGTGCCTGCGGACCCCCACCAAAGGGACTGTCCTACACCGCCAGCCTGCCTGTGGTCACCGCAGTGCCGTGATTCAAAAAAGTTTGGGAACCACTGCATTAACCAATTAAGCTCTCCAATTATAGCTTGTAGAAATGATTTAGAATACATTAAGAGCTCCTGTGTATGGATAATACAGTTGATTTGGCATTGAGTATCCCTTTAAGATGCAGCAGATCATAGTTAGTTATCCTAGCTGCAGTTTGAGCTTCTGTAATGCTGAGCCAATTGCAACTGTTCAGACCTTTCCACTTGCCTTCTGTAAGCAGTTGTATTTTTGCCAACACAAATTAAATCCTGAAAAATGCAAACTGGATCCACATAAGTGGTTCTCTCACTCCAAAGTTTGTAGATATCCACCAAAGGGGGCATTAACAATAGGCAACATTTTTTATTTCTTAGTTTTGTCTTCTTCATATTAAAATTGTATGCATTTACATGAAAGGCCTGGCTCCCAGTGGCGGCAGGGTTTCTGTGAAATTCTAAGCGTATGGGAAGGGAGTTGTCACTTGTTCTATTAAATAACTTGTAAATCTAAATAGCCCACATCCACTTTTTAGATTTCAGGTAATCAGCATATAGTCCTTTGAAATACATAATGGCACAAGTCCATTGCATTCTTAACACCATTGTTTTATTTAAAATATTCTCATGTTTTTTCTGGCAGCGAATATATTGCTTTTTTTTTTTTTTTTACAAAATACCACTCCTTGGTCACTAGTGATATTTGTAGGATACTGAGCAATTAATAATGGTTTGTAATTTTTGTCAACTTCCAAATAGACAGTCTTTCATTCATTATCCCTTTGGCTCTCCTCCTTAATGTTGCTTGGCCTGAAGATCTTAAAGGCCCTTACACACTGGGCGACTTTGAGCTGAAATCTGCTCAAAACAGCCTGTTTTGAGCAGCTTTCAGCTCAAAGCCGCTGCGTGTGTATGCCCCAGCAATGAGCGAAGAGCGCTGCTGCGCGCTCCTGCATTATTGTTTTTGAGTACATTTGTTGCAAATATGCATAGTCACATCTGGACTTCAGGTAGAACAGTATCTTAAGTGGATGAATGTTTAGTCAACTGGTCTGCCTTATGCATCACCCCTTGCCTTGCTTCTATCTCAATGTAGGTTAAAGAACCACCTAGGCCTTTTTTTCTGAATTTCTCCATAAGATACATGTAACCTAAGGGTGCCTTGAAAAACTTTGTGATGGTCTAGGGCAGTGGTAGCCAACCCTAGCCCTCGAGAGCTACCAACAGTTCACATTTTCCAGACAACCTAGCTGCTGCACAGCTGCACTCATTAATCACTGACACCTTTTTAGAGATACACAGATGGAGCTAATTAGCTCACTTGTGATTCTGTGAGGAGACCTGCAAAACATGCACTGTTGGTAGCTCTCGAGGACTAGGGTTGGCTACCCCAGGTCTAGGGTGCTGTGATTCAAAAAAGTTTGGGAATTGCTGACCTAGGCATATAGATCAATAAAAAAAGCTAGCCCTATGCAAACTACTCTACTGTACCTCCCTGAAGCCACTGTCCCTTCAATAATGTTATACTACCTTCATTCCTATACCCAGGAAGGATGGACAATGTTCTGTTTATATTTGGCAGGTACAGTGTTCATACAGTAGCAAAACCCACAAAAAAAAATCTATATCCCCTCTGTCTTGTATTTAACTCTACCCACAACTAGAAAGATAGAATGAAAAAAATAAATAATTTGCACACCATTTGAGTGAGCTCTACCTTGTGTGTTCATGTATAGTTGAACAAGTGAACTGTCCAGCATACTGCATTTTTTGGCATGTTCCTGATGACCTTGATTTTTGGAAGCCGTTCTGCTAAAGCTCAATAGGTCTACCTACATAGTTAGAGCAAATTGGAATTGATGATTAAGATTGTATATGTTGCCATTTAAGACAACATTCTCTTTGCATTCCTTCAAAATTCTTACAAGTATTTAAGGAATTCTGTTCTCTCTGTCCCTATTTGACCCTGTTTAAAACACAAAAGGGTCAGTTACAGTGAGCTACTGTGTTACAGAGAACAGTTTACAATATGTACGCCATCTAGTCAATGTCTTAAAGTTGTTTGCAACCGTTTGGTTGTCACCAGTCAAAAGAATCCTTAATTATTTGCAGATTTGAAGCATTTTAAAACCATTTCAGTTTCAAAATCATATTTGTTTTACTTTATTCTGTTCATTGACAAGCCTTGTACTTTATCTATAGTTGTATCTGCATATGAAACATTTAATAGTACAACTTGCTCAGGTGCTGTCAGAGGATATATAAAGTACCAATAGACAAATTAAATGTTTCCGTCTAAGTCTTCCTTCAAATTCCTGTGAGTGACGCAGTTGTTGTTGTTGTTGTTGTTGTTGTTTGTATAAACGCACAAAAATACAAATACACTTTTGGACAAAAGTATTCAGGTGCCTAACCATTAGACAACAGGTATTATAATGGCATTGTATTCAAATACATATACTTCAGGTATAGAGCTTTTCGAAGGTATAAACCGCTTCCACTTTTCTTGGAATGTTTCTATGGTAATTTGTGCCTATTCATTCTGTAGAGCTTATGAGGTCAGGCACTGATGTTGGAAAAGAAGGCCTGGCTCACATCTGTTCATCCCTAAGGTGTTCAGTGGGGTTGAGGTCAGGGCTCTCTGTGAGCCAGGCAAGTTCTTCCACACCAAACTCCTTAAACCATGTTTTTATAGTCCTCACTTTGTGCACTGACCCACAGTCACGATGTAATAGAAAAGCGTCCTCTCCAAACTGTCACCATAAAGTTGGAAGCATGGCATTGTTCAAACTAACTTATTCTGTAGCATTAAAAGTGGCCTTTACTGGAGGTAAGTGGCCTAGACAAAACCCTGCAAAACAGCCGCATACCGTTATCCCTCCTCCACCAAAATGTACAATTGACATAATGGAGTGAAGCAGGTAATGTACTGCTGAGATCAACCAAAACTAGACTCTCCCATCTGACTGCCAAACAGGAGGGTGATGCGTCCCTTCACAGAACACGTTTATAATGCTCCACAGTCCAGTGTCTGTGCTTTACATAAAAAACAACCAAAAACTTGCCATTTGTCTTGACCATGGAAGCCCAATTAAGCTTGCGCATCCATGGGCATCAAACTCTTCAGCTATGGAATCAGCACAACATTGGCTTTTACGCACCATGTTCTTTAGCACACACTTTATTTTACATGATATCTAGCTTCATGGCTAAGTTTCTGTTGTTCCTTAACACTTCTACTATCCAGTAGGGATACAATTAATGAATGGTATTGCAAAGGTGGCATCCTATCTCTGTACTATGACACAAAATACCCCATGTGAAAAACATTTTTTGACTATTTTTGCAACTTTATTGAGAAAATTAAGACCTCACATGTACATAAGCATTCACAACCTTTGCCATGAAGCTCAAAATTGAGGTCAGATGCATCCTGTTTCCACTAATAATCCTTGATGTTCCTGCAGCTTAATTGGTGTACACCTGTGGTATATTCAGTTTATTGTATGTGATTTGGAAAGGCACACGCACTGTCAAGTGAAGGACCTTGTATAGACAGGTACATCTGACCACAAACCAAGCATGAAGTCAAAGGAATTGTCTGTAGACCTCTGAGACCAGATTATCTCAAGGCACAAATCTGGGGAAGGGTACAGAAAAATATCTGCTTCTTTGAAGGTCCCAATGAGCACAGTGGCCTCCATGATCCGCAAATGGAACAATCGGGACTCTACCTTCAACTGGCTGGTCATCTACAGTGAGCAATTGGGGGAGAAGGGCCCCAGTCAGGGAGGTTACCAATAACCCGTTGATCACTCTGTCAGAGCTACAGCATTCCTCTGTGGAGAGAGGAGAACCTTCCAGGAGGACAACCATCTCTGCAGCAGTCCACCAATCAGGCCTGTATTGGTAGAGTGGTCAGACGGAAGCCACTCCTTTAGTAATAAGCACATGGCAGTCCATCTGGAGTTTGCCAAAATGCACCTGAAGGACTCTCAAACCATGAGAAATAAAATTATTTGGTTTGATGAGACAAGGATTGAACTTTTTGGCATGAAAGCAAGGCGTCCTGTTTGGTGGAAACCAGGTGCCGCTTATCGCCAGGCCTATACCATCCCTACAGTGAAGCATGGTGGTTGGCAAATCTGGGTGAGAGGGGAGAGAAGGCTGCGCCACAGACCAATAATACTGGTAGTCAGCGGCTGGGTATGTGGGTACGCTACAAATAACCAAAGTTGTAAGCAATAGAGAAACAAGGGGGATCTGTACACCCTGCACTATACTTCCAATATGAAAAATATTACGTACACAGTGGTTTGGTGAAAATAAAAATGGATATTTATTATGGTCTGCAATTTGAATAAATAATAATAATAGCAATTCAAATAGTATTTATAATAATAATATAAAAATTATTATATAGGATAGTATGGTAGTAGTTTGCTACAGTATTACGCTATATAAATGTAACAGCTAATACCCGTAAACATATACATAAGGGGGTCACAAGACAGAGTCCAATGCAAATGCAAATCAGGTGCAGCTTAATTAGCTGTTAGAAAAAGTATTTTAGGATTGTTGGAGTGATTTGAAGTAAACGAGTACCTGTTTCCAGGGTACAGGTGGTCTGCCGGCAGACTTACCCGTCAGTGCCGTATTGCGCAAACGGCGTTGGCGGGATCTCCACAAACATCGACTAGTTTCGCCAGCAAGGCTTCCTCATATTGTGGGGAGGGGATGTTTTTCAGGAGCAGGAACTAGCCAGGGTAGAGGGAAAGATGAATGCATCAATGTACAGACACATCCTGGATGAAAACCTGCTCCAGAGCGCACTTGACCTCCAGACTTGTGCGATGGTTCATATTTTAGCAGTACATCTGTCCTTGTGTGGCCCAGCCAGATGCCAGACTTGAATCCACTTTTGACATTTTACATTTTAGAAATCACTATTGGCATCATTAGAATAATCTGGTTTTATTTTGTCTCATTTGAAGCTATAGAACCCAATCCAGAGCCCTGCAACTTGCTGATTGGACTCTGAGGAGTATACATGCACTTATTCCCCAGGAGTGGTCAATTTATTGCCCCGGTCTAAACTTTCTAAAGGACAAGCAATTTGTTCACGCTTTGGAGGATCAATAGTGAGCTCCATCCTCTTTTTAGTATTCAAATAGTTTTTTTGGATCACATACTTTGCGGAGCATTAATGACGCAATAGTATCATCATAACCCAATTGAGAAGGGTACCTATTCAGATACCAATATAGAGAAATTTTAGGTATATGGAAAAGAGCGCTTAAAAAAAAAAAAAAAAAATGAATAAAATTGAAGGTTAAAGTATGAAAAAATATATCCTGAATCGTATAAAGAGTGGTACCTGTAAAAAAACTTGTATAGGTTAGTATATAGTGTCTACACCCTTTTGGGCTAGAACTGTCTTGTATATCTTATTGAAACAGCTAGCGCCGGCACATCATTGTTTATATTGTTGAAAAGATCGTGACTTAAGGCGTTCTGTGCTTGATGTTATTTGCACAGTAGTTGTGCGGCTGCCGTTCCTTTTGGCCGGGTAGATGTTCACCGCGTGTAGCGGGTGCCACTACACGCGGTGAACATCTACCACGAAACATGTCGGCTACATGTTTTCATCCATAAACCAAAGAAAAGTACTTCTATGACCAGAACTGATTTATGTTTATGGATTTTTGAAGTAAGGAAAGATAGGAATTACCATTAATTGTTAATGGGGCACCTAATAACAACACATACATACAGACATGCATGCATGCATGACCACACACACGCATAATCACACACACCTACACACATAATCACACACACACATACATATACATGATTAGGAATCCGCACTCCCAATCATGATATATAGCAACAGTGGGGTGCTCCACTTAAAGTACCATACACAGTTCCAAAAGATGGCCACGCTGGGGCAGCCAAAAGAGCACGCTCCAACAAAGTAATTTATTGATACATCTTCAATGCGACATAGAATCAGTCGACGTTTTGGACTGCAGACAGTCCTTTTATCAAGACAGCATCAGAACAGCCAAACAGCTCCGCAGCAGTGCAGAGCGTCGCATTTACACTGGTTACCAGTTTCCACTGCCATAGACCCAAGAGTATTTTGCCTGTTTCCACTAGCAAAAGAAACGGGTTGATGCGCGTCCCTGCGCAAAATCCCAGGGTTTATTTTTTTTGCTAGTGGAAAAGGGGTATAAGAGAACTGCTATTTTGTTCTCGGCCCTCCATCTCTGTGTAGTAATCTCACTGTAGAGTGATTAATTCAAACAGTGTATGGTCATTATACCGATGCAGCTAATGTCGACAGGGTTGGAAGGTCGACAATGGCAAGGTGACCTGTCAAAAGGTGTTTTTTTTTTTTTTTTTTGAACCGACATGTGCGGCTGACAAACGGTATTTCATGCCCTACCATCCACTAGGGCGTGGAGGGAGAATAGGATAGGAGCGAGGCACCGTTCCCGAAGCATGGTGTACGCAGCCGTACACTTTAACAGTGTCCATGCCGAGACAAAGAAGTGAAAAACTCATGTTGACCTTTTAACTGTCGACGTAATGCTTGTGTCAATCTAATGACTTATAACCACTCAAACTGTTTGAGAATTAACTCCTAAGCTTTTTCCAGGCAATTAAACACATCAGCTGCCATTCTAGTATATTGTAAATGTCTTTTTCATCTGGGCATGGTTTCAGCACAAACCTGATTTCTCCAGATCTGCCAAGTATTTTGTGTTTTGTATAGCGGGGATGGCATATAATGAAGTGTACTTCTTATTTAGCTGCACTTGAATTAAATTACTTTCTTTATTGATATATTTGGAAGTGGCAAATGTTGTGCATTTTCATACATGCCATTCGTCATATTGGCTTATGTTTACTAGATAATTTTTATATAAAATATGTTGCTTTTTTTACCCATGTGTGACTGAATAATAGTTCACATGTTAAGGTGCCCATGCACTGTGCAATGAACTTCGTGCTTTTAGTACTAGATTTATTTATTTATTATCAGTTTCTTATATAGCACATACATTTTCCGCAGCGCTTTATCCCAGTGGAGCTTACACTCTATATTCCCTACCACATGTACACGCACACAGACATTCTAGGGTTAATTTTGTTGGGAACCAATTAGCCTACCAGTATATTTTTGGATTGTGGGAGGAAACCAAAGTACCTGGAGGAAACCCACGCAAGTACGGAGAGAATATACAAACTCCGCACAGTTAGAGCCATGGAGCCATCTAACCCATAACCTCAGCGCTGAGAGGCAGTAATGATAACCATTACACCATCCGTACTGCCCCATTGCATTATATCTAGTACAAAAAGCATACGATGTGCTACAGCAGCATGCTTTTTGTACTAGATATGATGTAATCTAGTACTAAAAGCATGGGCTGCACAGACGTTCTGTGCTGTGCGCAGGAGCGCGCATCGCATCACACCTGAAAAGTGCACTGTGTATGGGCACCTTTACTGTTTATGTTCATACAGATAGTGGTAGATGCTCAGTTAACAAGTGCAGAAATAGATAGTACCAACAGTGGTGCGCAATTAAAACAATGTGCAGCTAGTGTGATTACACCAAGAGGTATAACATCCAAAATATACCCACAATAGAGATACAACAAATACAAAAAGAGGTGTTTCACACACAGCGCTCAATGTATAACCTTAATAATAAAGATCAATATCACCATATATTTCCAACTGATTTCTTAGGTGGAGAACTCAGAGTGACTTGATACCTAAAATGATATCCACCGAACCTCACAGTTTGTGGGCAGGTGGAAGATAAAAAACAGAATATAGTGCAAATTATCCTTTGATATGCAGAATATTTTATTTTCAGTCCGCACTTGCACAGTGAAGACTTTTTAAACAGCGTAGGGTATCAGTCCCAAGGCAAAAGCAGCTCAGTCAGGTGGGTACAGCCTATCAAGGCCAACAGCCAGATGGTGAAATTCAATCAGGCAAGTTTGAGTACCTGAAATGATATCCACCCAATCACACAACCCATGTGAGTAGGTGGAATAAGACACAATATAGTGCAAATTACCTTTTTAAAAAAAGAGACATTTAATATAAGTCCACACTTACACAGAGTAGACTAATTTAAAAGCATAAGGAGTCAACCCAAGGCAAAGCTGCTACAGATCAGATGATATAAGACAGAACAATCGCAGGTCCATATACCCGTCCGGAACTTGGGGAATGGAGACCACAGTTTGTAAGTCGGATCGTTGGTTAGCAACTTCTTCCCGGCGGAGTCCTCATCCAAACACTCAACGCGTTTTGGGATACCTTCAGGAGTGTATGAAGAAGGTATCCCGAAACGCGTTGAGTAGCGTTGATAGGCTGTACCCACCTGACTGTGAGCTGCTTTTGCCTTGGGACTGATACCCTACGCTGTTTAAAAAGTCTTCACTGTGTAAGTGCGGACCGAAAATAAAATATTCTGCATATCAAAGGATAATTTGCACTATATTCTGTTTTTTATCTTCCACCTGCCCACATAAACTGTGAGGTTCGGTGGATATCATTTTAGGTATCAAGTCACTCTGAGTTCTCCACCTAAGAAATCAGTTGGAAATATATGGTGATATTGATCTTTATTATTAAGATGCTCAGTTAGTTCAGTAATACTACTCAGGTGCATGAGGGAGGGGTTAATACTGAGTAAGTAAAAAAAAATTCATGGTTTCCCCCAGCTCACTGGATAGTATTAATAACCAATCTTGAACACTACATGATAATAGAATTCAGAGATGTTGGTTAAATATACATGCGCATGTGTATATGCCCCCAAGCCACGTCAAGGCTTCTCTGTATATTGGGGGGTCCCTAGCGCTATATCTAGGTGAAGGGTGCGGCAGGCCAGTGAGATACTACCTTTACTGTTTATGTTGTTGAATTGCGAAGATGAATAGAATTGTTTGCACTTAAGATTGTGCTGTAGATGATAAAGCCTTAATTCCTGTGTGTGTGTTTTTTCTACAGAAAATGCGGTGAGGGCACAGTTCTGAAACACTGCAAGGGCACTTGAGGTAACTTCTGTAACCTAAATATTGTTGGTGTGAAATGCTCATTTGTTATGTGCTTGGCTTTATTCCCAAACTACTTGTACATCTCAAACTGCACGGCCAGTTTCAGAGTTATTTAAGCGGTGTCTGTTTTTTTGGCAACTTTTTTTGATTTGCAGATTTCTGTTCTAGTTCTTTTAACTTCAAATATATGGGGTATGAGTTTGTTTTTGTTCTATGTAAAAAATATTAATATGAATCAGAAGTTGCGTTACTAACAAATGTAATGAGCACAAAGTCAAATATGTTCGTTCAGGATTTGTGTATTCGTATCATTTTTATTCTGTTTTACTTTATACATTTTACTTGTCGGCTTTAAATATTGGGATTCCGTACTATTCCAAATAAATGGGGAACGCTTACCAGCTCTTTCTTCATAAGCAGGGATAATTTATTAATCATATTTGTAATTTTGCCCCTAAAATTGTCTTATGAGCATCTTCAGTCTAGTAGTGCAGTGAAACAAATAGCCCAGGAATATCTGGGTTGATCTGAGCGAAGTCCCACCGAGAGCCCTATACAGGAAATGTCAATTGTTGCTCCTGGCCTAAATATAGATATGAAGCTGAACATCATGAAAGTTCAGCTAACTACTTCACACATTATTACAGTAACTTGTCACTACAGTTTTACCATAATTCTACAATACTGTACGTTGTACAAGTTAATTGCAGTAAAAAAACAATAATCAATAAATCCCATGTTTATAATCTTATGCAGCCAGGAATTGAGCATTTATTAATGACCAGTAATGGTGGTTATTCATGAAAAATGGAAGGGTCATCGACTGCCATCATGTGGTCAGTGATCCCAGGCAGGGAAAAAATGTGTGGGTCCCAGGCATCCTTCACTATAAATTTGGGGTAATACTCCACTGTTACTGGGTCTTGTCACATATTGTGCTTTTGAGCTACCCCACACTACTGTATATGCAGTGCCTCTTAGGGGGCAGAAGAAAGAGAGAGTGGAGTGAGACAAAGAGGCTGGCAGGGAAAAAGACCAGAGCAGGGAAAAAGGGAGAGAAGGGTGGTGAGTGAGAGATGGCTTCATGGAAAAAGAAGAAATGAGAGAAAGAGGTGCAAGAGAGAGATTGTCAGACAGATGAGAAGGAGCAAGAGAGGAAGGGATTTGAGCAAGATTAAAAGAGAATGTCAGGGAGAGATGTGGGAATTGGGGGAGGGGGGTCAGGGAAAGAGAATGAGAGAGTGTCATGGAGAGGGGATATGGTCATTAGGTCGACAAGCATTGGGTCGACGTGGGTCTAGGTCGACACTAGCGTTAGGTTGACATGGGCTAGGTCGAAAGTCAAAAGGTCGACATGGGTTTTGTCACTGTTCTTTGTGCAGACAGGTGGTATTTTATGCCCTACCATCCACTAGGGCGTGGTGGGAGAATAAAATAGAGTGCCATGCGCAGCGAGGCACTGTGCGAAGGGATGCATTGCACTTCAAACTGTGTCCATGTCAACTGTGTCGGCATTTGGGTAAAAAAAAACAGTGAAAAACCTTTTGACTGTCGACCTAGACCCATATCGACCTTGCTGCATGTTGACCTAGTGGTGTCGACACAATGCTTGTCGACCTAGTTATGGTCGACTAAACGATCCCAACCCATGCAGAGAGAGTAAGAGACAGTGCCAGGTGGGGAGAAAAGAGACATGGAGCAGGGGGTGGCATGTACCAAGCACTGGCGGTGCATCCCGCCTCCATCATGCTGATGCTCATGGAATATGTACTGACATATGCAAAGAGCGGCTCTCCCAAAAAGAGCTGCCCTATGATGTGGGCTTCTATGGGGTTAAGCCAGCTTCTGCTGATGTAATCCTCCAAATCGTAGCCCTGCTGGAGGGGGCTTTTAGTGCATTCAAAAATGTGGTAAAAGCCCAGAAAATGGTCTTGTTACCACATTTTTCTTTAGTACATCCCGCCCAGAGAGCGAGATAAGAGTATATTCAATTGATGCCGGATCCATTCCGACATTCCTTTGCTGGGATGGATCCGGCATCCATTATTCAATTCAGCGGCCAAATCCGGATGACGGATTTGGCCGATGATTGACACTCACCCGTCCAGCGTGGCAGCGGGAGATGGCGTGAGGCAGTGGGAACCTGGCTGCTCCATGCTCACTCCCGCTATGTCCAGCTGCTGGTCTGCCCCTCCTTACTGAAAGGCTGCTGCCGGACAGGAGACACAGGGACATCAGCGCTACCCTGTCACCTCCTTCTGCAGGTTATGGCTTGGATCGTGTATGGAGGGCAGAAGCCGCTGGTATATTCCCTAAGCACCCAGCTACGCTTCTCTCTCTGCTTCAGCTACCAGCAGTGCCAAACAGGGAGATCCGCACACTGCTTCCACCATGTCCCAGAGACTTGCTTTTTCTGAAAAACCGGGTCCACAATTAAGGGTAAAATGTGTCATAGCACGTATCTGCAATCACTGGGGATGTGATACAGACCTCTCCAAATTTTCCCAAACCTCCAAAGAAATTCTTTCCCATTATCCTCGATCATTTGTATCCAATGCTTGCGGAATCAGCTCACTTCTTTTATGGGAATGCACTACTACTAAGTGCCTCAATGGGGGAAATTTATTAAGATGTGATTCCACATGGGATGTTGCTATAGGCAACCAATCAGAATCTACTTTGTTATTTTGCAGATAATAGTCTTTGGTTGCCCATAGCAACATTCAATCTGAAATAGAACTTGCATTTTAGTAAATTTCCCTCAATGCTTCTAGGAGAATGTCCTTTGGACAGAGGAGTCAAAACTGGATCTTTTTGACAAATCACACTCTGAAATGACAGATGAAGGAATAAGCAGTAAAAGAAAAGCGCACCATACCTACTCTGAAACAGGTCATCAAAGTAGCTCTGACTTGTCAAGGCATTAACGTCACAAGACCTTTTTGACGGTGTCTTGTGGTATCTTGCTCTTTAGGTCCATACACACTGGGTGTTTTTGCCCAGCATGTATGCACAGCAATGATGGGGAAAATTGCTGGGCTGAAAATCGCTCCGTGCATACACACAGAGCGATTTTCACCCATCCATGCCATGTTTGCAGGGGTGGACGACTTTCCATAGGAGGACGCTATGGAAAGCCATCCACCCTGTCACTCATCTGCTGGTAATACCAGCAGATGAGTGTCGGCAACCAGCGATGATGCGGGAGCAGGCATCAGTGCTCATAGCCGGTCTGTACACACTGGGCGGCTTTTGAGCTGAAAGCAGCTCAAAATCGCCCAGTGTGTATGGGCCTTTTAGATGTTGAGATGCTGAGCATTGTAAGTCCTGTGATTTGCTCATGCCATCTGGTACCATGTTACAACATTGGTAAAACGGAGTGTACATATTTCTTATCTGTTTTTGTTTCAATATTTTGCAAAATGCTCTAATGGCATCTTCCAATTTAAGGCTGTAAAAGGAATAGTTGGGTGTTACTCATAAGCCAGCGTTTGTGTAGATCAGTGGACCCCAACATTAATTGAGCGTGAGCCACTCGAGACAAAAAAAAAATACAACATAAAAACCTCCCGGAGAGCTGCTAAAATTTGTACAATGCCCCTGATACTATGCCGCACAACTTAATATCCCTGCACAATATGGTGCACACTGTAATGCCCAACACATGATGCCGCACACCACAATGCCAATGGTACTATGCTGCACACTGTAATGCCCCTGACATATTATGCTACGCATTGCTATGCCTCTCACGCCTAATGCATACCACCCAACCTTGCCCCTCTTCCTGCCTGTTTAGACAGATCCACAGTGTCTAATCCCCGCAGGACCGTCCCCAAAAAACTGGATGTCCCGCAAAATCAATACAGATGGGAGGAATGCATTATGCCACACCGCAATGCCAGACACATTATACCATACCACAATGCCCCCAACAGTAAGGCTTCTAATAAATTGTAAATTACCTGCTCATTGCCGAGGGGTTAATGCTCATTGCCGAGGGGTTAATGTCCGTTGCCAAGGGGTTAATAATGCTCGTTGCCTGCCCACCTCCGCCATCTTTCCCCACACCCCTCCGCCTCGAAGGAGACAGATGCTAGAAGACATATTTGACTTATTACATTTGACAGGGAGCATAGTGATGCAGCGTTACCAGGAGGTACTAGGAACGCTTAGCGCTGTGCTTCCTGCCAAGCGCTAGAGGTCAAATATGACCTCTAGCGCCTTTCCCCTACGAAGCGAGGACTGTGCAGGGGAAGCGAGCGCAGGCAGACAACAGTGGTCCAGCTGGCCGGATTGCTCAGACAAGCTACGGTAACTCGCCAGCGACGAGTTGTGGACCACTGGTGTAGATTATGCCTGGCCAACCTGTGGCTTTACAACTTTCCGAAACTAAAGTCCCAGCATACCCTGCCACAAGTTTACTATTGGGGAATGCTAAAATGTTGACAGGGCATTCTGGGACTTTTAGTTTTGCAATAGCTGGAGAGCAACAGGTTGGCCAGGCCTGGTATAGACGTTACCATTGATCAAAAAAAGAACAAAATCCCCATGCTTTTATTTTCTTCACACAGATTTGGATTATATTATTATTGCCAATAATAATAGTCGCTGTTTTCGATAAATATGACTTTAATGCTACCACGCAGTTGATACCATGTACAATTTCGGTAAAACCCTAGAGCAGACCTATTTTTTTATTTTTCTACATTTGTGTAGTGGAATGCACTAAAGTGTGTGCAACAAGGTTTGCTGGTTTAAACCAAATGTGTTATTTGACAAATTTTTAATCTGCTGTGACTACAGCAGATTAAAAATTGTCGACCTAGTTACTGTAGACCTAATGACCGTATCCCCTCTCCATGACACTCTCATTCTCTCTTTGCCTGACACCCCACTTTGCTTTGCCTCTTCCCACATCTCTCCCTGACATTCTCTTTTACTCTTGCTCAAATCCCTTCCTCTCTTGCTCCTTCTCACCTGTCTGACCATCTCTCTCTCTGTGATTAAAAAGGAAAAGTGGTTGATTGCGCTAGGGTTCGGTAGGATTTAGTTAGGATAAATTTTATTTAAAAATGGTCAGTTGTGTACAGAAAAAAGTTTTAATCATAAGACATTCTGAATTACATGAAAAACATATAGTAAAAGATAATAAAATTACAAATATAAAATATGAAAAGTAACGTTCAGATCAATAGTCACCCATATATTTTCCAGGATGCCAGTAGGATGCCAGTAGGTGGAACTTTCCAGAGTGAGTTGTGTGGATCCACAATTGGATGGAGTAATTGTAATCCAGGTGTTTAGGAAAACTGGTACTCAGGCCACTTTGTTGGAGAGTAGTAAATGCAACTGGTGTAAGAAGGATCTGAGGTCACTTGTAGTGCACCTACACGTTTCGCTGCCCTCAGCAGCTTTTTCAAGGTATATGTTTTTCATGTAATTCAGAATGTCTTATGATTAAAACTTTTTTCTGTACACACCTGACCAATCAATTTACCTAACTAAATCCTACCGAACCCTAATGCAATCAACCACTTTTCCTTTTTGTTGTATATTGTATTGGGCTGACCCCCCCTTTTTTTTTGCTTGGCTAGAGCAGCAAAGTATATATATATATATATATATATATATATATATATATATATATATATATATATATATATATATATATATATATATATATATATTTCTATCTCTTTTCTTTCTAGTTCTCTCTCTGTGATGTATTCATCAGGATGGGGTTAGCAGCTCTTTCTGTGGTGATCAGAAGGGTAGAATGTGCAGCACATAAAATGCAACCTCCAGGTCCCGACCAATGCAGGAGTGTTATAAGCCATTTATCGGTTTACGCTCCTGCATCAGCTCTGCATACACACCTATACAATCCAACTGGCGTTCACCTGATATCGGGAGAGCTGGCTAATGATTGTATAGGTGTGTACCCAGCTTAAAACACCACCAGCACATTAATCAAAGGCAGATTTAGCAGATCTGATTCACCTCCCTATAGCTTTGTAGGGTGTGTGATTAACTGCATCTTACTTAGATGAATATCGCAAGCAACAAGAATGTGGAATAATTCCAGGTATTTTGGATTGCTTAAAAGTATTACAACCCATTTGATCAAGGTTTCTAATACATAGCAATGCTTCACAGTATTAGGACAAACAGGATTTTTTTTTTTCATTAAAATGTTAATGCAAAAAAAAAATGGCTGAAACCAAAAAAGCTGTTTTTTTTATTTTTGTTTGTTTTTTATGCTTTTTCTAACCCTGGTATCACTACATAGTGAAAAAATATGCACTTTAATCAGATTAAAAGTAATGAGCTTGTCTGGGACTGTTGTCTTATGTTTTTTTTTGTGCTTTACACAGATCAGAAATACTTCTCCAAATATGACCATGATCTCCCTGATTATTTCTGCTAGTATTAGTAGCTGGGTAGCTGAGATCTTTATAAGCTTTGTCCCAGAAAATAGAGATGATGTTGGCTAAATCCACCATAAAAAGGTTCCCTTGTGGCTACCGGTGAAGCCATGAGAAAGATGAAGTGAGCTGGTAGTAGTTGCAAAACTTGAATGTATGGGTTCTTTTACTTTAAATAGCATATTTTCAGTGTGAATTTAATGATTTTATAGTAAGTGTGATAGCTAGGCCTACATAGTTAAGGAAGGCAGAGATGACAAGTAAGTGATAATTGCAATTAGTACTGTATTTAGCTAGATTCTATATCCAGTGATATATTTTGTGTTGGGTGCGAGACCCAATAATGAAGTTTGTTTGTCCTTCTGTAAGTGATTTTTTTTTTTTTTTTTTTTTGTCTTTTAACTAAACAAAATATGACAGTGAATTGATTGTTAGTGCCAGATAGTTGTTTGAGTGTTTCTGTGACTGCAGGGAAAAAATACAACTTGAGAGAAATCAGAGGAGAATAATTAGAGTAATGTGAAAATGACTGTAATATTGTGAGGAATGTATTCTTTGCACACCTTGGGTCACTTAATACCAAATGACCATTGTTTAAACACCATATACTATCTGACCATGTTCACCATCTCATGACCTCTGGATTCCCATTTTCTAATATTACTTCCAGCAGAATAACATAAGCTGGTTCCACAGTCATGACAGTAAGTTCCATGTACTCCATTGGTCACCAGATTACAATCCAATATAACCCCTTTAGAATGCAGTGAAACTGAAGGTTTGCAACTTGATTGTATGACTACCAATATGACATGCTGTCATGTCCACATGGACCAGATTTTCTAAGTAATTTTTCCAGCCCTTTGTTGAATAAATACCACAAAAATTACAGTTATGCTTAGTATTTCCAGTATCCGTTACTTTTTTTTCAAGACCTGTAGGTTTTAGAAGATAGTATCCAGGCAGAATATGCACCTAATATCACTTCTAAGCACAATTTTAAATGCTTCTAATATGTTGATTTGAGAAGTTTTGTCGTATTTTTGTGTTTAATAACTACTTGTTTGTGTTTATTTTGCATTTGTATCATGTATTGAATCACCACAAATGTTTATTTAGGAAAAGAGTGGTAGATGGGACCAGTACACAGGGCACAGAAGTAATAAATCATTTTGACAGAACTACAATAGTGCAATAAAATACAATAATGCAAACAATGATATTCCACCCCTTGGTTCCGGATCTTGAGGCGTGGGAGTATCAGTTTATAGGTGATTTCAAAACTTGTGAAATGAGCAATAATAAAACCAGATGTTACAACAGTTCACCTTGGCAGGTACTAGTTTAAATTATGTTCTATGCTAGTGCATAGGTGTAGGAAAGTGTCAAAGAGGTGAAGTACAAGCCGTACTTCACCTCTTTGACACTTTCCTAACATTCCCAACTCACAGTGTACAGATCATGGATCAAACACGTAGCTGGCTGCATTGTCTTCTTTGTGCTGAAATAACGTCCGGTTGGGTATTTCTCAGAAACGTCATATATGTAGATATTTTGAAAAAACGGTTAAAGTGAACAATGTATAATATTATTCCAGAAGGAGTGGCATCAAGCTCTGAACTAAGTTTTATTACTGCAGTAGTCTTTGTATGGGCAACTTTTTCCTAACTGGCAACAAAAATGTTTGAAATTGGATGTGGATTGTTTGGTTGACAGTCGCTTGACCACTATTGATCAACAGGTAAAAGGCGACACAATAAAGGTGAGCATGCAAAAGGTAGATATGAATTTTTCAAATTTTGTACAGTACTTCCAGAGGGTGTCCCCCCAAACATTCCGTGAGGGTTCCTACTTCCCTTTTCAGCACTCCTCCCACTTCCCCTCTGAAAGTTATTGCCTTCGTCACAAAACAATATAACACGTTAGTCATATTTTTCATCTCTCACCTATGACGATCACATCAATGAATTTCTCTGGCCAGATGAAGTAAATTTCTGCCATTGCCTGTTCAAATAAACTGCTATGGAATTTATACTGACCTCAGTAAGTTGGTTATGCCCCTTTTCATTTTTGGCATCTTAACTATTTAAAGAAACATTGATGTGATTCCCTCACCCATATTTTTTTATGAGTTACTTAAGAGTTGCTCACACAAAGACTACTGCAGTATTGAAATACAGTTCAGAGCTGGACACGACATCTGGTGAAACAGTATTATACAGTATTCACTTAAACCTGTTTTTAAATATACTACAGGTTGAGTATCCCTTATCCAAAATGATTGGTACCAGAAGAATTTTGGATAACTGATTATTCTGTATTTTGGAATATTTTTATATGTGAATGAGGTATCTGATGTGCTTATACAACATAAACGCAAAACACATGAAATACACACATTTATTTTATTTGTGCATGAAACAAGGTTTTAAAAAAAAATGAAACAAAGTTTGTGTACAATCTCAGGCATTGAATTGGAATGCCAAGCAATAATTTTCTTGCACATATTTAGTGGCAGTGATATTTCCCCAGTAGTTCCAGTTACCGATGTAGCCAGTAGCTTTTTAGCAAAAAAAAATAAAAGTATGTTTTGGAGACTATGGTTTTTGGAATAATTTTGATAAGGGATACTCAACATGTATTTACATACAATTCATGCAATCTACATTTGATTTGTACTACATAGCATACTTGCCTTCCTGACACTCTACATGAGGGAGAAAATGCTCTGTTCCTGGGCTTCCCTGGTAATGTATGATTGCCATCACCTGTGGTGAAACACCTTTCTTACCAATTACCTAGCTCACCACTGGTCATGGCAATCATACATTACCTGGGAAGCCCA
Organism: Crinia signifera; assembly: GCF_055691185.1. Lineage (NCBI taxonomy): Eukaryota > Metazoa > Chordata > Amphibia > Anura > Myobatrachidae > Crinia > Crinia signifera. The sequence continues at coordinate 131,603,499 of NC_139219.1, forward strand.
GGAACAGAGCATATTCTCCCTTGTGGAGAGGGTCAGGTAGGCAATTATGCTATATAGTTATTGCTGCATTGTCTATTTGGCTTTTTCAATTTTAGCTGAACGGAGGCGTGCATCGAATCGGGATAGAAAGCTTAAAACCATGTTCTATTTCCATACGATGTCTATGCAATCCCTATTCCATTTTGACTATATAGTCCAAATGAAATGTCAAATTGTACTGTGTGTACACAGCATTACAGTACAGTATTTATTTTTTTATTATTTGATTTATTTTTTTATTTTTCTATTTTACAGAAAATGCTAGCAAAGACAAAATGAGGTCGGGTTCCACCAAGGCCTAGAACTGTCCTATTAAGAACAGTTCTGCACAGGCAATATACGAATGGCCCAAGGAAGCTCGCAAGTGGATTTTCAGGTTTTAAATGACCTGCGGCAGAAATTCCCTGAGGTGCCTGAAGTTGTTGTTTCACGGTGCATGCAACAGGTTAGTGCTTTCAATCAATTAAAATGTGTCATGTATGTGTACAGGGGTGTGTCTGTATACTTGTATGTTTATCTATATCTATCCCAATGTAATGTGTACCAATTTTGTGCAGTTAGTTTCCTGTCACTCATTACTGTTCTTCCTTAAGTATTTTTAAGGCTTAAAGTTGTCAGTGAAAGAATACATGTTACATTCCTATATCCTGAATTCTGTTTTTTAGAATAACAACAATCTGGATGCTTGCTGTGCAGTCCTATCCCAAGAAAGTACAAAATACCTGTATGGTGAAGGTGACTTGTCTCTTTCGGAGGAATCTGCCATTGGTTTAAGAAATCACATGACGTCCCTTAATTTGGATTTGCAGTCGCAATACCATGATGGCAGGGACGGAAGTAGAATGAATGGAAGCAGTAGGACTTTAACTCACAGCATAAGTGATGGGCACCTTCAGGGTGGGCAGTCCAATGAACTGTATCAACAAGAGCCGCAGACTGCACCTGCTAGTGTACCTTCCAATTTTAATGTCTTTGGAATTGCAAATACAATACATGCTTCAAACCCAGGCCATCAGTTTGGACTTCATTTAGGCAGCAAAAGCTCTTCAGGCTTACAAACACCCAGGTTCAATCCGATCATGGTTACCTTGGGTCCAAATATCCAGTCTAATCGTAATACCCCTACATCTTTGCACATACATGGTGGACCACCGCCTGTACTTAATAGTCCACATGGAAATTCTATCTATATTAGACCTTATATTACTTCTCAAAGTGGCACACCACGGCAAACACCCCAACAGCCTGGATGGATGTCTCAGATTCCGACACAGGTCTATCAGCCATCACAGCCCAATCCCTGGACAACTCTGCCTTCTTCATATACTCAGTCACATACCTCAGCCCAATCGAACCAGCAGGGTCACCAGACCTCTCATGTGTACATGCCCATTAGTTCACCCACTACGCCTCAAGCACCAGTGCTTCATTCATCAGGTGGTAACACCCAGCCCTCCACCCTGTACAACATTCAGAATATTTCAACTGGTCCCCGGAAAAACCAAATTGAAATTAAACTTGAACCACCACAAAGAAGTAATTCAATGTTGCGTTCCACAAATTCAAGAAGTTCCACTAACCCATCTTCTTTAAACCATCATACAAGGAGCCAACCCACTGTTTACTTTGCAGGCCCACCAAACACAGATGAGATGATCAGCCGCAACCAACCTAAGGTCTACATTTCAGGTCCTGGTGGTGATGACCAGGTTCTTCGGAATCAGCCTACTCTCTTCATTTCTGCTAATTCTGGTGCTGCAGCCACAGCCAGAAATGTCTCTGGGCAAGTAAGCATGGGACCTGCTTTCATTCATCATCATCCACCCAAAAGCAGAACACTTGGAAACAACGCAACTTCTCCTCGTGTTGTTGTGACTCAGCCAAATACAAAATACACATTTAAAATAACAGTGTCCCCAAACAAACCGCCTTCGGTTTCACCTGGGGTTGTTTCCCCCACCTTTGAGCCTACAAATCTCCTTCCATTTGCAGAGTCGGAAGGTATTGGTTTAACGGACCCTATTTTAGCACACGATAGATTGAATGACTCCAGGAAATTGAGCATTGGTTCAGATGATGCAGCATATACACAAGGTAACATACTTTTATTTTGTTTATTTTTTTTTTTCTGTAGAATAATGTACAAAAGATCTTCAGAATGACGGCACTCACAAAGTGAGTTTTATTGGCCAATTTGCCTAAAGCAACTTCTGTATGAAATTTGCCTTTTCATTTTCTGTTGTGTTTCAGGTTAACCAGCTTTTATCTGTCCAGTTGGGTCACATTTATCCCACTATTGAATCTACCCTTTGCATTACATAGAGTTCTTTGTTAACCAAAAAGACATTTAAGATAATGAGGCTATCACTGGTTCTTAAACCCTAGTTTTCACAGAATGTGCACCTGTGAAGCTAGACTCTTCCGTTTCATATAGGGGGTTATTCTGATTCACTTAGGCACAATCACTCTCTAATGGGCAGAACCATATGCACTGCAGGAGGGGCTGATGTAACATGTGCAGAGAGAGTTAGATTTGGGTGTTTTATTGTTTCTGTGCAGGGTAAATACTGGCTGCTTTATTTTTACACTGCAATATAGATATCAGTTTGAAGTACACCCCCATCCAAATCTAACTCTCTGCACATGTTACATCAGCCCCACCTTTAGTGCATATGCTTTTGTCCATTAGAGAGTGATTGTGCCTTTCTGAGTGAATCAGAATAACCGCCATAGTTTGTGCATTAAAGTTCAGTGCCCATAAGGCTAGATCTGCGATGATTATTAAATTGCTCTGTTGATACAGAAGATTTCAGAATGGGTTATCCACCAAAGCACTTTTTTAGTACTATATTTAATTTAAACAACTAGTATTATTCTTCCTTTTAAGATACTCTACCGACATTTCAAGTTGCAATGAAAGAAATACTTGTCAATCTGTGAATCTGTATACTGTTTTAGAAATTTGACTGCTGTGGGTAAAATAAGGGTAGACCCCTTTCTAAAGCTATTTAGCAACCATTCAGATGCTAGCTTTCATTCATCTAGACCAGGGGTTCTCAAACTCAGTCCTCGGGACCCCACACAGTTCACGTTTTTCTGGTCACCCGGTAGGTGCACAAGTGCATTTAATACCGACTGAAACATTTTAAAAGATCCACAGGTGGAGCTAATTATTTAATTTGTGATTCTGTGTGGAGACCTGTGAAACATGCACTGTGTGGGGTCCTGAGGACCTGTGATCTAGACTATACTAGGAACTGCGGTATTTATTAAATACAGTACACCTTTCACAAACTGAGCATGTTGAAAGCTTTTCTCTATACTGTACTTCAATCACTCACTGGCTATGAAAGCCATTGGCCAATGCTTTTGAAGCATTTCAAAACCTAGGATGGAATTCCGTTGTTCTAAATAACCGCCATAATTAATGGGCATCCGACAGAGCAACACAGTTGTTTTAGGCACCCGAAATAGATAGGCTTTTGCCACATATAGCGGCTTTCCAGCTGTTTTGAAACTAAAAGTCCCAGCATGCTCTACCAGCTGAGGGTTGGGAGGATATGCTGGGATATGTGGTTTCACAAAACCTGCAGCGCCAAAATCCATTTTGGTTGTTAAGTTAAAAATACAAGTAAACTTGGGGGTGCATTAACATTTACTCACAGAAGTAATAGGTTATTTTCAAAACAATGCAAAGAATCAAATGACTTACTGAAAAATATACATAGTGGCTTATTTCATTTCATGTGGATATAAGAAACCTGGCCATAAAGCAGGAAGGTGCAGTGGGCTGCATTGTACTGTCATAAAAAACAGCTTATAGTGTCCTGATTGTCCACCAGATAAATGTCATAGGCACACTGCATGGATGCCACTCAGCACTTTTATGGCAGTAAATAGATAGCACCCTGACAGAGTGAGCATTCGGCACAGCCTACCCAGTGCTGCAGTCATGTGACGATATAGAGTTCGCCCAATAGCGTTACATTGCTAGCCTGTGTTTGTCACATAACTGTAATGCTAATTATGTTCTGCTGCTAGCTTGGGGTCATGCCTATTAAATATGAGGAATGGATCTCTGGAGCCTTCCTTCACTCATCCCTCCTCCATGAAATAACGCAATGCCAATATATTGTTTCCTGTGGTGACTTATCTGCTCCCAATGGCTTTAGCTGCCCAAGGGGGCATGTGACTCAGTTCCATCAGTCATGTGACAGGAGCTGTATTCTTGGGAGTACACTTGGGCTAACCTTAAGTAGGCTGCCTATTTCCATCACTGACACCCCTGCCCTGCAGCCTATCCCCATTGTGGACATTCTGCGAGTATGTGTTTTTCACGTATCAACATATCAATTTCTGGGTATGTACATTTTTGGATTTGAAACTGCAGGTAACTGTTAATACAAGGATGATTTGGTTGTCCTCTTTTACAGCAGTCGACATTATGAAAGTCAGCCTAGTGGCTGCATCCCATGCACAAAGAGTTAATATTTCTCTCCTTGGATTTCGACCAGACTCCAGTTACAGCACCAAACAAAGGCGTTTCTGCACAAATGTAGTAACTAGCATAGATTATAGGAAGCATATAACTTGTATGTTACTAATTATAGGCACTGGTTGCAGTGTACAAATGTAGAATGAGGCATATTGAGAGAGAAGAAAATATTTAATTTCATACACGGTCACTTGAATATAGGAGGGTGGAGCTCACGCTGACCTATGTAACGCACACAGCATTATTTACCTTTATCATAGGTCACATGGAAACAACAAGTGCACTAAATATATTTATATGCATCATACCAGAAAACTCGGAGCAGCACACCAGTGAAAAAAAGAAAGCGTTAGAATGCCAGAGCTATGTACAAAAGTGATACAGAAGTGATGAATTTAATTAACATATTATAGGAATAGTTCTAGTGATAACATTAGTAAGGGAAAAGTGTTAAATGAATGTGTAGTAGTGTGCCACCTGCAAACCATCCAGCCACACCAATCCAGGGGCACTGCACCCTACGCCCATATGAACCCCAATATGGGTTCTATAATTAACTAGTATTTCTCAATATTATCCCTAGCTTTCATGTATCTGCAGAGGCGGGCTGGGCAGTGTGCCATGTGCCCCCGGGCCTCTCAATTCATTTTCTGTGCAGGCCGCCATTGTTCTGAGGCTGCTGCTGCAGCCAGGCTGACCAGTTTCCGACTGGTCTCCATAAACATGGCCGCCGGCCTCCTGCACTGAGGACATGTCTAGTGCAGGAGGCCACTATAGATTCTCTGTTTGTTCCACCTACTTCCTCATGCTGCAGCCTGCTGCTGCCTCACTTGTCTGGCATCAATGTAAGGGACTGTACAGGCTGAGCAGCCTGTGGGGTTCATTATTATACAAGGGGGAGCAGCCTGTGCGGGTCCAGTTAATATTATTAGGGGGGGGGAGCAGCCTGTGGGGGTCCCATTATTATTATTATACAGGGGGAGCAGCCTGTGGGGTCCCATTATTATTATACAGGGGGAGCAGCCTGTGGGGGTCCTGTTGTTGTTATTATTATACTGGAGGAGCAGCCTGTGGGGGTCCCCTTATTATTAATATTATACAGGGGGAGCAGCCTGTGGGGGTCCCCTTATTATTAATATTATACAGGGGGAGCAGCCTGTTGTGTCCTGTTATTATAAAGGGGGAGCAGCCTGTGATGTATTTTTATTATACAGGGGGAGCAGCCTGTGGGGGTCCTGTTATTATTATACAGGTGGAGCAGCCTATGGGGGTCCCGTTATTATTATACAGGGGAGCAGCCTGTCGGGGTCCCGTTATGATTATTAATATTATACAGAAGGAGCAGCCTGTTGTGTCCTGTTATTATAAAGGGGGAGCAGCCTGTGATGTATTTTTATTATACAAGGGGAGCAGCCTGTGGGGGTCCTGTTATTATTATACAGGGGAGCAGCCTGTTGGGGGTCCAGTTATTATTATACAGGTGGAGCAGCCTATGGGGGTCCCGTTATTATACAGGGGGAGCAGCCTGTGGGGGTCCCGTTAGGTTTATTATTATTATACAGGGGGAGCAGCCTGTGGGGGTCCCGTTAGGATTATTATTATACAGGGGGAGCAGCCTGTTGGGTCCTGTTATTATACATGGAGAGAAGCCTGTGGGGTCCTGTTATTGTTAGAAGACAGGGGGAGCAGCCTGTTGTGTCCAATTATAGAAGGGGAGCAGCCTGTGGTGTAATTTTTTTATACAGGAGAAGCAGCCGGTGGGGGTCCTATTATTATACAGGAGAAGCAGCCTGTGGGGGTCCTTTTATTATACAGGGGAGCAGCCTGTGTTATCCTATTATTGTTTTTGGTACTTGTTTCCTAGCACGGCGCCCGTCGGGTCCCATTGCATACCATTAGTTAAGGTATGCGATGGGACCCGATCAGACCCGATATTCGGGTTTTTAGAGCTTCACATACAATTTTAAAACCGCGTTGCATTGTATGCCATTACAATGGCATACGATGCGCCGCAATGCAATTACACCCGATTAAACATTGTACAGACACCCTGATGGCTGATAACAATGTTAAATGCACCCACACACCCGATTTTTTTTTTTTTTTTTTTATTGTACACCCATCCTGATGTGTAATTATTATGTGAAATGGCCCCCATTGTTAACGCCACCCCACTATCAACACCAACCCGAAGCGTGGCAAGCGGTACGCGTCCTCCGACCTTTTCATACCCCACTATCCACGTCGGAGTGGAGTTATTTTTAGATAGTGTGGCGAGCGCACGCGGAATACATGTGAAGTAATCCGCGTCCCCTCGCGGGGCTCACTGCGCTCGCCACGCTTTGGGCTCTATATAAAATCAACTCCACGCCAGCGTGGCTAGTGGGGGTATAAAAAGGTCAGAGGACGCGTACCGCCACGCTTCGGGTTGGTGTTGATACTGGGGTAGCGTTATCAATGGGGGGGCATTTCACATAGTAATTGCCCATCAGGGTGGGTGTACAATTAAAAATCGGGAATGGTGGGGCATTTAACTTAGTAATCAGCCATCAGGGTGGCTGTACAATGGGAAATCGGGTGTAATCAAGTCACATCGCACCGATTTCATAGACCTGATGCCATAAGATTAAAATAGGTGGCGCCGTGCTAGGAAACAAGTACCTTGTTGTTGTGTTTTTTTTATTTTTTTTTATTAATACATATTTTTAAACCGCAAAACCTAAATTTAACTATGCACTGTTACTTATGGGCCAGTGCTCTGTACCCAGGCTAAAAGTTGCCAGCCAGCCCCTGTGTATCTGAGTGATAGAACTAAACTGATTGAGCATTTGCCAGTTTGTATTTCTGTAATAACCTATATATGACTGGATGGCCATTGCAACACCCATCTTTCAGACAGACAACATAATTGTGGTACTACTTGTATGGTGCCATACAGGCAAAATTATAATAAAGGACAAACAAGACCATATAAAATTTTCAAATAGGCAGTATAAGAGAAAAGATTAAATCATGCGGTTAACAAAGTGAATCCCGGTTATTATTCGTAGTACTAAAGGGTGTAATATGTTCAGAAGCCCTGATTGGGAGTTATAGCACCCGGTGGGGGTTGGGTGTAAACCTAGAGGCTAGACCAGTGGTAGATAACTCCAGTCCTCCAGAGTTACCAACAGTTTACATTTTCCAGACAACCTAGCAGCTGCACAGGTGCACTCATTACTCACTAACATGTTATAAAAGATCCACAGGTGGAGCTAATTACTTCACTTGTGATTCTGTGAGGAGACCTGCAAAACATGCACTGTTGGTAGCTCTCGAGGACTGGAGTTGGCTACCCCAGGGCTAAATGATACTACTTGGGAGACCTTACATCCTAGTGTAGTTGGGAATTGTGTTAATAATTGGAAAAAGGGGTGGGGGGGGTGGGGGGGGTAGGAAATGTAACCCGAGACTCCTTTTGCTGCTGTTGCATATTTTAGCACAGTTGCTACCTCCCCCCATGATTAAGACACATTGTGTAATATGTACCCATCTTTACGGTATTAAAACTAACTTCATCTACTCATTTACTTATTTGTTGGAATGAGCATTTGCTGAGAGTGGTACCATTATTTGTAAAATTAGTGGATAATCAATAAGGAATACACTTTTTTTCTTTTTATGGCATTGACAAAGTGATACCCTGTAGAGGCAGCACAGTTGCTTATGATTTGTTTCATTGTAACACAGAGCACTGTAAAAGTTACAGTTCTAAAAGATAGCAATAGTGATCATCAGCAAAAAATCCTGATAAAAATCTGATAAAATATGTATCTGAATGATAGGTCGCCTTTGACAAAAGTTTGACATGCGGTAGGTTGACATAGCAATTGTCGACACGTGAAAAGGTCAACATGATTATTTTTTCATTTTTGGACTAATAATCACTACTTACATTTAACCTAGGCTGTAATAAGAAAACAGGGAATCACGGTCCATATAAATGAACCGTGAACTGGTTTTCCAAATCTTAACTTTCCCTAATCCATTTAATAATAGTTCATATTGGTATTTGATATTTGTTCTTGAAGCATATTCAGCTGACATTGTAGTTTGCCTGGCAACAGCTCACACTTTAGCAAATGCATGTTTATGTATAGCAAAAAAAAAAAGGTTTGTTTTGATAGCAAATTTTATGAAATTTCCTTTTCTATACCTACATTTAATGCTCTGTATTTTGCAGCTTTACTGGTACATCAGAAAGCGAGAATGGAGCGACTTCATCGGGAACTTGAAGTGCAAAAGAAAAAGCTGAACAAACTTAAAACAGAGGTCAATGAAATGGAAAATAATCTCACTCGTAGACGTCTAAATAGGTCTAATTCAGTTTCCCAAATTCCATCAGTAAGTTTTCATTTCCTTGTTTTAAAATCCAAGTTAATTTGTAATATTTAACAAAAGTTAAAAATGTTTTTACATAAGCCAGTGGTTATTGCACGAAGTGCACTGTGAAGGAAACCTATGTAATACCCCTTTCACACCGCACTTGTTAAATGGTATATTGCCATTTTTTTTTTATTATTATTATTTTAAGGCTGCAGTGGGAAAGCCCCAGAGTTGATTTACCGGTTAAAGGTAACCGGTATTTCAAAACATTTAAAAAGCAGAGTCCTACACGTTTCAGAGCCGTTTTTTATGCAGTGAGAATGGCTTTGAAACGGTATTTAGTAAAAACAACAGACAACAGAGCTGTGATAGGCTGGCTGGCTGCCTTGCAACGTGTTCAGGGGATTAAACTGGTTGACTGATGTGAATGGTATTTAAACGGTATTTAAAACGGTAATCTACTGCAATGTGAAGGATCAGACCCATTTTAAATACAGTTTCAAAATACCGGTTTTTAAACCGTTTAGGCAGTGGGAAAGTGGTAGAAGAGGTATGTGTTGTGTTGGTTTGTTATTTCTATAGAAAGACATACACAAAACACTTTACAACTGATTTTTTTTTCACTTATTGACAAAATTAAATCTTTTGCTTTATGATCTTTAGTGCACAAAGGCAGAGTACACGTTGCATTAAATGAAGGAGCTGTTAACTGCTGTTGGCAACTGGCATTGTGAATGTATCCACTTTTTACGGTAGACCGATTCTGCTTACACCTACATAGACTGCAAGCTGAATCTACTGTCTGCAGATAACTGTCTGCTTCTGAGCTTAATGTAATATATCCTTTAAAGTCTGATCCAGTTTCTGCAGATGAGTACCCTTATGGGTGGCACATAAAACCTACCAACATGCCCTATCCCTATCACTATTGCTGTGTAACATTTTGAATTTGTCTCCTTTAAAGCTGGAAGAAATGCAACAGTTAAGGAGTTGTAACAGACAGCTGCAGATTGACATAGACTGTCTCACCAAAGAAATAGATCTTTTTCAGGCAAGAGGTGAGTTAGTGGCATCTGGGTTAAGAGAAATATGTTCTAAAACAATGTCTAGGGCTCTTGAGAATATGGTTATTGTCTGTAATTCTGTTGTGCAGAATTCATAACCTTTAAACACAAGCACAAAAACAAAGTAACTGTTATATTAAGACAATGGTGTGAGCAGCCTCATATCGCCTATATTAAATACTCCATATTAACATACTCAACAGTCCTATTTAAAACTCGGCACTAAAAACTAACACATTGGTCTTTTTCACTAGCAGCTTACAATTTCAGGCAAATTCAACTATTTGATCATCAAAAATGGGACTTACCCTGAAGTAGTGTAATTGAAGGTAAAAACACCACTGTAACCCAAGTACTGGTTTCCTTCAGTACTGATGGTGGGAGCCAGTGCCGTGGGTTGCAGAGTATCTAGACAGCATGGAATCTGCTAAAAAACAGCCCACCAAAAATGGCCACTGTCTTGGAAGACACAGATGCTAATAGCCCTACTGGACCTCTATTGTTTGTCCCCGGAGCACAGGGGGGTGCAAAACTTCCAAGTTGTGCCACTGGCAGTAGAGATTTTATTTCCCTGCACATATAGTGGCATATAATGGAAGGGTTTTTCAAATACTACTAAATCAGAGAACCATTGTCATTAGGTCGACACCACTAGATCGACATGCTGAAAGGTCGACATGGGTCTAGGTCTACAGGTCATTAGGTCGACATGGGCAAGGTCAACGGTCAAAAGGTCGACATGGGGTTTTTCACTGGTTTTTTTTTTTGAGCCGTCATCTGGTGACAGGCGATATTTCACGCTCTACCATCCACTAGGTTGTGGTGGGAGAATAAAATAGTGGCGAGCCATGCGAGGGGACACGGTGCTATGTTTCAGTGTCCATGTCAACTGTGTCGTCATTCGGGTCAAAAAATTGTGAAAAATTGACTGTCGACCAACATGCTGTAGACCTAATGATCCACACCCCTCAGGAGCAGGGCCCTCTTCCCCAATGTGCTTTTCCTTCTCTTAAACCATCTTTGATGGCACCAAAGCCTATGGTTTTCTGCTATGCTGATACTTATTTCAGTGTCCTCTGCTGATGCAGCTACATTTATGTACCCTGTAAGTGTCCTCTGTTGTATTCAACTCCAAGTCTGTTTTTCTTATTCATTTATGTCAGGGATGAGGAACCTTCGGCCCTCCAGCATGCCCAGCTACATTTTTTCTATTAGGCCATGCTAAAACACTTGCAGGGCATGCTGGGATGTGTAGTTCAACAACAGCTGGGGGCCAAAGATTCCCCATGATTTATGTACTCTGTAATTGGGGGCAGTGGATCCCTTGTGGTGCCAGATAAAGAATAATATGCCCCCTGTTTTCTGTCTGCTCTTGTAACAATACTTCCCCATTACTCGTATGTTTGTCTAAGTGGCTAGCATTTGCTATAGTGATATTATTACATGCAGTGGCCATAGAAGCCTAAATGTGATGACTGTCTTGTACCTAATGCTACCTCTGCCAGTCTGTAGTGTTGTAACATTTTCAGAAGGATCCATGCTTTTGTGTTGTCTCCATATCCTCATACCTTCCATCTGCATGCTGTAATTGAAACGTTCAGACATTTGTCAGACAGTGACTGATTTTAAAATCATTTGCTGTCCAATTCCTGTGTTCCTGAGTTCCTGTCATTTGATGCATGGTTCTTGGTTTGTGGCACTGAACAAGTCTGCCCACTGTCCAATCCATCCAATAGCCATTTCCGACCATGACTTTTATGCTCGGGCCGTTTTTTGTCTGCTGGTCACTGCGTACACTTTAACATCTGCCAACCTCAAATAATTCACCAGTGCAACCATTTTGCTAATGCTCGCATAGCGGCTGCGAATGCCAACAGTCGTTACACATCGAAAGTCTACCATATTGCATTGCTTACCTATCATTTCATACACTTCATTAGTCTCTGCATATCTTCTCCTTAGTGTGTGGCCGCAAAGAAAACAAAGAATTAGGATACCCTCTTATAGTGCTGTCAAAAGCATAAGACCCTTGTCCATAGTCTAGCACAGTGGTTCTCAACCTCTGTCCTTAAGTACCCCCAAAAGTTCACGTTTTTGAGAACCACTGATCTAGCATGTCCGTTTAGGTGTCCTTCCAAATAACCGCTTATAAGACAATCTTCAGCCATAAGAGGTGCTGTAGTACCAGTCCTCACTGTGTTTTTTTTTTTTTTTCCTGATGCTACTCTGATCAGGGAGCACGTTTTATTCTAATCTTGTTGGACAGTGAACGCTAGGTAGTGTTAAGTTCTGCACAGGGCTTTTATCCTGACCGCCCGTCATTTCCACACACTGTCTAACTGACCTCAAGCCCCCGGAGATGATCTGACTTGCACAAGATTACACTGGTGCCAGGCAGCAGAGGGTACTGTGATAAATATTCTCGGCCATCTCTCACCAGAAGAAATAGTTTTAGGGCTCCCCCTCCACGAAGACACGCTCTCATGACCCAGTCCCACCCCAGACTGGAGGCAAGCACTGTAGAGATACAAACTCTCTCAAGTTCCCATCCAATCAGTGAGCGGTTCCATCTGGGTTAGGGGAGGGCCACACTGAGTTTAATGTAAACTAATTCATAATGCTGCCAGGCTTCATTTTTTTTTTTTATCAATACAGCAAGCCAATTATGGGGCTATCCTAAAGTTAGAAATATCGTCACTTTTCGCAGATAATAAATCAAACTTTATCTGTCAGACGGTCAGTCCACGGATCGGAGAAAACGTCAGAGAATTCAACAATTTAGCATCTGTTTTCACCAACGCAGAATCGACTTAAAGAAAAAAGTCAAATCTGCATTGACAAAAACAAACGTTACATTGTCTAATTTGTGGCCAGTTTCGATGATCCGCAGCCTCATTGAATTGGTATGTGCCAATATTTATGCCCCCTATATAGTTATATATCAATAAAGGTAACTGACACTACCATATGCATGATGATGGCATTAAATTCCCATCACAAAACTCAACCTAAACCCTTTGAGTGCCAACAGCTCTGTGAGAGGTTTGCAAAATATCTGCTAAAAATACCAGCGTCTCTGACATTTGTTATATAAATGCAAATACAAATTGTTAAAGATGATATTTTCTATATAAGGTAAACATTACAGGTAATTTATGATGAATAAAAATGTCTGGCCATTTTCACACCTAATTTGACTGATTTTAACGCGACACTCAAAGGGTTAAGGGACTCTCTTCTCCCCCCCCCCCCCCCCCCCATATGCCATGATCATGTGTGTATAAATTCACTTTATTATACAGTATACTACACCTTGTCCAAATATGGGATTGAAGGAAGAGGAAACCAAACCAATTCTATTAGGATATACCATGCGAGTTACTGTGGTTACATTTCATTTAAGTCCCTGTATCTTAATCGTGTAGAAAATGCAATTTAGGTCTCCAGATATTAGGGTTGTTTTGTTTTTCCCAGTAACAAACTCCTATGCAGTTTTAACTTTAGTTCACTTAATATTTTATGTTAGAATATTAAACTGGAAATTAAAGACACAAATGCCAGTAGAATAGTTGGAAATCCACCATGTTATTAGTTTGAATATACCACGACATTACAGTTGTTTGTGCTGCAGTATTATCAGCCCCTGCCAGTAATGCTGGCAGTAACATGGGTGTATTGACACTCTGTTCATATATAGAGCTTCATTTAGGTTGCAATTCTTTATTCCAATTTTGTATTGTTATATGAACATGTTACTTTTAAAAGCAGAATGATAGCCACAGTGTTTTCTTGTAAAGCTTAAATAATGATACATTATTAGAATTTTTCCTCAAGTTCGTAATTATATTGCAGTGATCTATATATATGTTTGATTATTGGTTTTTATCTGTTTTCTTTTTAGGGCCACACTTTGATCCCAGTGCTATACATAATTTTTATGATAACATTGGATTTCTTGGCCCTGTTCCGCCAAAGCCTAAAGGTACAGCATCTGTTGGTAAGTTCAGCACAGTTGTGTATAATTTATTTTATATATGTATAATGCTTTAATATTTCTCTAGATGGCCTCGGAGGCTGAATGGTAAATAAAGAAACCCTATTTTAAGACCACAATTATCTGGTCAGAACCAGGAACACATCTTATTCCTTCTTAGATTTAGTACAAATGTTTGCACAGTGCTTTTTCCTTTTGTCTGTATATGCTGTAAACTAGCACACGTGAATAAAGGTTTGGGATTTCTCTAGTGGACACAATAAGTGTAGGTAACGGCATAAAATACATAACCAGTTCCACATTATCATCTCTCCTAAGCTACCCAGAAATGTTAGCAGCTCATTTACCGATTTACAGATTACAGTTACATACACTTTCACTGCAGTCACGTCAAATGTCCCTTCTCTGCACTCCAGGATCCATGCGGCTCAGTTTCGCGCTTATTGTCTCTTAATCACAATATGATGGAACAAAACCACTTCAGGAGTCAGGGTAATTAGCGGTGAGAATTAATATAGATCAGGTTACGCTATAAAGAAACTATTGCTCTTGTTTTTTTCACAACCCATAGTTGTGAACAAACACAAGGTTTTCCTCCACATATTTCCCACCATTTATTCTCCTCTTCTTTATGCCTGTGTGTAAAATGTCATTCTATAGAATATACAGGATGCAGGCAGGATCCCGGCGCTGTATACCAAATGCTGTCATAAGTTGATGCCAGAAACAGGATACCAATGCTAGAATACAGCCAGCATCCTGTTCAATGTGGGTTAAATTTAGGCATTGGTGGGGAGAATTGGGGTTAGGCCATGGGAAAGGTGGTTAGGGTCAGGCTGCAGGGGGGGGGGGGTAGGTTTATGCGGCGGGGTACAGTGGCTAGGGTTAGGCACTAGTGGGGAAGGTTAGGGTCAGGCTGCAGGGGGGGGGGGGGGCATCTGTTAGGCTGCAATAAGGGTCAGGCTAAAAGAGGGGAATTGTGGTAACCACCACAATTTACTACAGGCCTATATTGCATTCCATTAGCAACATATAAGTTGTTGAAGTTAGTCTGTCAATCAAAATAAATATTTTTAAGCTTTCCAGTAATGTTGCCAATATTGATTTCAGTATGTTTATTGAGCATTACTTATAGGAGTTGAATTTTCAGGTGTCACTGTGTAAGTTAACTTTTCCTCTATCTGTACCCGGCCCCACTCACCAGGAAATGTTCACACATTAGTTTTTAGCTCCCTGCAGTTTCCAAAGTCCTAAAACAGAGCACAGTCCAAACCCAGATACTTGATATACTGTTTTCCATTTAATGCCTTATGGAAGACTTCTGGCACACACAACTATATGTGGAGCCAAAATATTTTTTTTCCTCCTTTTCCCTGTTACTGTAGTTTTATTTTTAGAAAGACATTTTATACACCCATGACTATTAGTCTTCAAATTGATTTTGTAGATAAAAAAGGCAATTTTTTTTTTGTCTTGCTCCTTTTTTTTTTTCCCCCCTTCATTTTGTCAGTCTATTGTGCCACATGTGGTCACTGCTTCCGCCTGCCGCATGAGTGATCACAAGGCAGAAAGATTGTAGGTATGGCCACCACTGAATATAGAACATCATGTGAGATGGCCAGCAAGCTGAGCCAATATATTTGCGTCTACAAAAGCTTAATTAAAAACTGACTGCTAAAATAACAATAGACACATATAAAAAAGTGTATCTATACGTAAAAATGTATTTGAGCATATATCAAGGGGGGTATCCTATTAACAGCGAGGGCATCTCTTTTCCCCCACAACCACCCCCAACAACACACACACACACACAAGTTCGGCCTTTATTTCTAGGCCCGCCATATCACCGCTATCCAGTTGCTTGCTTGCGGTAATTCTGCTTTAGGTTTATTACACATTGCGCCTGATTCAGACCTATTTGCTAGGCTGCATATGTTCGCTGTCTAGCAAACGGGAAATGCCGGCCTAACGTTGCCACCCTGAAGGGATGTGTTCCTCTTGCATGCAGCCGAATGGGAGACAAATCATTTTGATGGTCACGAAAACCATCGAATGATTTCTCTCCCCTTTCGGTCATAAGTCAGTCTGACTTTTATTCCAGCCCCAGATTGTCGTAAAGGGGGCGAGCTCTGACGTTGTGGTATGAGCCGCCTGCATGTGAAGGGGAACACCCATAAAACGCTGGGCTTCCCCTGCCCCGCCCCTCCTTGAGCGAATGGCTCAGCGAGTGTAAAACTCTCCGAAGCTGCTCGCTCCCGGTGTTTGCACACCCCCACCATCAAACAAGAGGCTGAATTCAGACCCGAATGAGCAGGTCTGAATCTGCCAGAAGGCAAAAAGTTAGGGGAAACCCTTTTATTTTTGTGTTATAATGTTTGGACTTGGTTCAGAACCCAATGGACACCCAACTGAATGAATCAATTGGTACTTTTTTTTTTAAAATGTTATTATCTGTTTGGTGTGCAAAGCAATAGGAATGGGACACAAAGGGCCTTATTCTAGTTCATTCTTAGAGGCAAATTCCTTCTCAGATGGACAAAACCATGTGCACTGCAGGTGGGGTAGATGTTACTTGTGCAGAGAGAATTAGATTTGGGTGGGATTTTACTTCAAAGTGAGATCTATATTGCAGTGTAAAAATAAAGCAGTCAGTATTTACCGTGCACAGAAACAAAATAACTCACCCAAACCTAATTCTCTCTGCACATTTTACAGCTGCCCCCCTGCAGTACACATGGTTTTGTCCATCTAAGAAGGAATTTGTCAGAGTGAACTAGAATAAGGCCCATAGTGTGGAACAAGTGGTTTTTAGGCTTGCAGGTGGGAGTAATCGGTCATTTTTGCAAGGCTTTTAAAAATGCCTTTTAGATGTGATGTGCGGGTTCAGTTTTACTCAAATCTGGATTGTATTGGCTATTCAAAACATGTGACAGCCGATTGCTAATACGATCCCTAGTTGAGAACCGAGTAAATCAGAGTAAAACTGAAGCCACACAGCTCTACTTTTAATTGACCCAGAGATAAACATGTATCCATTTATTTTACATCTTTCTTTTATGCCTTCTAATATACTTCTATATTGTTATCACAGTTTTGGGTACAGGCTTATTTTTCTATTTACACCTGCATTTTTCGCTGGGTAACGCAGGGCACCAGTTTTCGTAATTTTGTAATAGGAAAGGTAAAAAACAGTGGGAGTTCTTATGCGTGATGTGTTCTTTTCAGGCGATTTAGTGCCATAACTACCTGCGATCGCGTTATAGTGGCTAGCAATCTAATCTTAAACACAAAAGTGGTTACAGGGCCTGACGACACACACTGTATATCACCACACTGGAAATAAGTTTATGCTCCATCCTTTCGCTTTGTGATACTCAAATCAATAGCCACAACCTGTCATTGTTTTCTCAACTTTCAATGTTTTATTCCTTTACAGAACAAAGGTCCACTGTCAAAACACCAAAGAATGTTCCAGGCAATGAGGAAGATGAGGGGTCTCAGTGGAATTGCACTGCATGTACTTTTCTAAACCACCCTGCCTTAAACCGTTGTGAACAGTGTGACATGCCCAGGCATTACTGAGCCAATAGATCTTTATACCTTTTGTGTCATTGGAAATTGAGGAAAAAAAAGATTCAACGCAACAATTCTAAATGATAGGAGTAATTAAGTCTGAAAGTGTGGCTTCTGGTTGTTTACTCATGGTGAACACCATCCCACAGAATAATACCTCAGTGTTGTATTGTGTGCAGTTGGGCTTTTGCCTCTCTTAAATTCTCTGATCAGTATAAAACTGAGACACCTGGTTCCCGACTGCCACCTGTACCATGTACAGTATTAACCTTTATAAGAAGAATTCTCACTGTTCCCAGTGTTCTGGGCTCTTGCTGATCTCTGCAAAAGTTACTGGAGTGTTTTGAATATTTTCAGTGGAGAAGAGAAGTATGAGAGTTTGGTCAGCTTTTTATTTCTCCATGAGACAATCCAACAAAACTGTAAATGGAGAGGAACTGCAGCTTGCTGTGACCTGTGAACAGAGGAAGGACTTTGCAGTTCGATGGTTTAAGTGCCTCTCGAGAACCTCCCTTGGCTTGTGAAACCAGCATCAGTACAATCAAGTTTAACCAAGAAAATTTTAAAAACTGCATGCATTGTCTGTACGATACAGTGAAATTACCCGCAGCTTTTTTTTTTTTTTTTATTATTTTGTACATAGCTCTAAAGCCTGCTTGATTTTTTTTTTTTTATTGTTTTTGCCTTTATTAATTTTCTCTACTTCTGTATGTATAGTGTAATAGGGTTTATTGTTAGCTCTTTATTTCCTTTCTTTTAAAATTTTGGCACGATCAATGTCCTTTTTAAAGCTTTTCTCAAAACAATGGTGCCTTAAGTGGGTGGCGGGAGGGAATAAAGCATTGTGCATAGTTTTCATATTGTAGTTATCTCTCCCAAAAACTTCTTTCTCTTGTATATGCTGATGTCCTGTGAAAAGGCACAATGTCTTTTTTAAAAGAGTATACCAATCGTTTTCTGTACACATTGAATTTTACAGTGGGTGACTCTCCTAAATTCATTTTTTTTTTTTTTTTATCTCCTGTACCTAACATTAATGTTATGTTTTTTTTCTTTTGTAAGCAGTATATGCCAATTGTGTTAAGTCATTTGTAGTGAAGCCATAGTGCTTTTAATAATTACACATCTTAGACCAAATGAATTATTTGAAGGCAATAATCCCCCATGGCGGCGTTCTGTAGTTATGCAGCTTTTAGTATGGAAATTTGAATTTAATTTTTTTTAAAGGTGCACTTTGTAAAATGTGCAAGTACTGTAATCTCATTATTGACTCTTTTGCTCTGTCTATATTAAGTTTTATAGGACAGGGCCCTACTTGTCAGATGTACATGGGTCCATGTTATAATGGTCTGAAATCTGTAATGTTCCTCTTTGAGAGGATCGCTGGCATTTATAAAAAGGAAAAAGTTCCCAATCTACCATACAGCTGTGTCATTCTGATTAGTTCATCCCCAGGAAAATGATTAATTATTGATGAGAAAAGACACAGGCTATTTATTGTATTACTTTTCAGGATAAAGCTTGCGGAATATCACGCATTTCACAACTAATTCTCACCGTTGTTAAAATACCAGTATCTGCTTGGCATTTCAGATATGTGCCTTATTTGCTGCTTTATTTAAAAATAGAGATAAGAAAAGTTCGAATCAATGGCTACATTTCCTATCAAACTTTTTATATTAAAATAGCCGATAAATAACTACAGTCATCCACTGTATTTATTCAACATCTTAAATTCATTCTTTTTATGGTTTTGTACCAGTAAACTAAAATGTGATAAACTTTACTTTTAAGGCTCTTCCTCATGTTGCAGAATACATTTCTAGGTAACCCGTGTTGCAGAG
Organism: Crinia signifera; assembly: GCF_055691185.1. Lineage (NCBI taxonomy): Eukaryota > Metazoa > Chordata > Amphibia > Anura > Myobatrachidae > Crinia > Crinia signifera. The sequence continues at coordinate 131,622,876 of NC_139219.1, forward strand.
GCTTGTGATGTTTTAGGCCTTCCAGGACTGTAATGGGTCTAGACAGCAGAACCAAAGCACTTACAAGCAATACTTTTTGTTAAAAAGACCATTTTTCAGCTTTATCTGCAGTTTTCTGTGAAGATTGACAAATCAATTTTTACTTTGTTTTATTAATAAAACTTAATTTGGATATCTTGAGTTCATGGTTTTGTGATTTAGCTGGGTAAATAGTCTTTGTAACAGATAAGTTATTTATAAAAATTAAAAAAATATATATTCTAACTAGTCCTGGTTTGTGGATTTGTTTTTCATTGTATATAAATAAACAAAATATATTGTCCTTTTTTTAAACCACATGTTAAGCAAGTATAATATACTCTCGTCAGCTGGGTACACACTTAAAGATTAATCTATCCAATCTGTCTGATAGTATCAAAAATATGTTATCCTATTGAAGCAAAGAACAATCAACCTGTTTTCTGACAAATGCTCATTCAGAGAAATTTAGATACATTTGATTTAACAAATGTATCCAAACAATCATTTTTATCCATTTTCCAGTGTTGTGGGATCAAATGTTTGACTGCCCTTTGCTTTCAGACATTGCAAGATTTTTGTTCCTACCAGGACCTGTACACCACTACAGCTAAAAGTGGGCAAAGATTGCAAAGGACCAGCACTCTGTCCCATATGGTGTATATCTTTATAACTGCACGTGCCCCCCATCCCCCCTTTTTGTTTACTTGTTACCTTTCTGGCTTTTACATTGCTAACTGAAAACAACTACACCTGGCCAATAAAGCTGGTTCTGAGACTGTACAAAGAGCAGCTAAAACTGCATAAGTTTTTATGAAGTACGAGGGAAACATTCTTCAAAGTAATAAAAGTACTAGAACATGAGGACATGCACTGAAACTGGAGGAGGTAGGTTCAGGGGAAATTTGGGGAAACATTACTTCACAGAAAGGGTGGATGAGTAGCTTCCTGCCAAAGGTGGTAGAGGTGAAGACCGTATATTGTAAGCTTGCAAGCATGGCCTTCCGACCATTTTGACAGTCTGTAACTACCCAGTTTGTTTTATCCCTAATTCCAATTGTAAAGCACAATGGAACGTGCTGCAATGTATAAGAAACTGCTAAAAATAATGCTTGGGATAGACATAAGGTTTAAAAGGGGTTGAAGTTACCCAAAAGGTAAAATAAATTGGTGCAGACTAGATGGGCCAAGAGGTTATTATATATTTTAGCACATCTGCAAGAAATATGGTTTCTTGCAGATACAAGTGAATTGGAAAACAATGAATACAATTTTTTAACTGTAGCACCAATAATTTTAATCCAATTCGAGAAACACTTGTTTTTTTTGTTGTTGTTTTTTCAATAGAACGTTTAGTAGTTACCATGTCTTGAGATTGTGCAACCCACTTCAGATAGGAAACAAACAGAAGTTTTGTAGGAAATGTCTTTCAGTTTAAATTGGAATTAAAAAAATAAACACATGAAATCATTAGGTCATATTGTATTTGGAAAAAGATGCAATCAAAAATCTTGACTAGATGCACTGAAGATTTTGACTAAGCCATTGTCAAAGTAATGATAGTCTATGATCTAGTCAAAATGGCCTTGCCTGCACAGTCAATGCTAAGCAATCTATGTTAGACAATATTGATTAAGTAGGAGAACCAGGGCCGGTGCTACCACTAGGCAGCCTTAGGCAGCTGCCTAGGGCGCCGGCCACTGGAGGGCGCCCCTTCAGTTTAATTAACATTTAAATGAAGTAATGCCGACGCGCGTCCCCGTTTTTTCGGGAGGCGGGGAGGGGGTGTTAATGAGGACTAGTCTAGCGCCGCACTTTAAGGCATGAGCAGGGGCCGCCCACACCCTTCTCATCACACAAGCCGTCCTCTCCGCCCCTTACTAACCTCAGCGGCGCTGTGTAGATCAGGCAGAAGAAACAGGGAGATGTGCCTCCCTGCTAGCATCCCGGCCAGCCACATGACGAGTCAGCAGCAGGGAGCAGTAACACTTCCTCCCCCACCCAACGGTAAGATGGTGTTTGATCTGTGAGGCCTGGGTGTGGAACTCATAGTGGCTGCCGGGGGCATACATGGCATCATTCTTTGATAGAGGCCATGTATAGCTGTATATATGTACTGTGTGTGTGTATGGAGGCAGTATTTTGATGTATGTATGAAACAAGTCGTGAATATGGCTGCATATATATATATATATATATTCATTCATTCAAAAAGTATCCACACCCGGAGGTATGGAAGCAGAGCACTCTCCGTAATCACAGATCAGCCTTGTGATTTTTAAAAAAAGATAAGTTTTTAATTCCAGCTGGGTCAACACAGCATAAAGAAATCAAAGGTATACAAGCCCCGACGTTTCGGTCTCAACATGGACCTTTATCAAGGAGCCTACAATATACAAAAGATACATACAGTGGGTACATGTTATGCTGAATAAAAAGACATGTACAAGTATGAGAACCAAAGCATAGTTACGTTTTTCAAGTGAACATCACATAGTCAGCGGCGCAGGAACAGCCTGGGTATGGACAGGGTCAGCCAGCTGATCTGACTGCCCGCCCGTCCGGCTATACCAAATGAAAGGGGCTATGAGCTGGGAGGCGCCACAGACTCAGGACTGAGTAGCGCTATGGTACTTCCGGTGAAACCGGAAGTGCGTCGGCCGGAAGCCGGCGCTGGAACGCAGCTCTGGAGCGCACAGCTTCCGGGATTTCGCCGGGGCCGTGCGTAACTATGGTTACAAGTGGTTTGAAGCACGGTGTAGTCATGGTAACAAGGGATAGCTGGGCTGGAGCCAGATAGCGTCAACAGAACAGTAGTTATCTGACCGTGCATACGTTTGAAAAAACGAGGTATAAAGCCGGATCAGGTTAACCGTATAAACCAGGGTAAGGGAGATGCATGGGGAAAGTGCATTGCGGGCAGTGGTTGGGGTGAATTAATAGAGCCCCAGGCGTGGTTATTCACTACGCACTGTGAGGTGTGTTAAAGAGGCAGTGGACTCCGGGAATCCTATGTGTCCACCGTGGGGTGTGGGGTCTCGGGTATTACCCGAGTTGTGCAAGGAGTGCGCTGTGGTGGTGGTGTTACAGGAAAACTAACACCGAACATATATAGTATAGAGGGTTTGGATGGATGGTGGGGAGTGGATTGGAGCAAAGATGGGCGGTGTATGAGGGTAAAGGAGACCAAGAGGGACCAGTGGGGGAGTGGTGGGTAAGTGCTATAAGGGATGTGTCCATTGGGACACCAGAGCAGGCCTGTAGTGATCTCTCGAGGTAAGTGACGTCGAGACATATGTGGCACCGATAGATACAAGGAAGGGAGTATATAGAAAAACAAGGATAAAAGAAAATGAAGAAAAGGAGGTACATAAGGACTAAACACAGAACACAAAAACGGGCAGATTTTGAGAATCACATAAGGGGCCTTATTCTGATCTGAGCTCAGTACAAATTTGGGTACTTATGTAGTATCTGGGCTGCTGATTTTTTGATTGTATGCCTTAAGTTAAGGCAAACAATCAGATGCGATATCGCATCGCATGCGACCATCGGATGCGATGACCCGATTTTTCCATAGGAATCAATGTTAAAATGGACTGAGTCCATTTTAACATGGAATTCAATGGGAAAAAGGGGTCCTTTTCATACCCCTACTATCCAAGTGGGCATGGAGTTGGATATAAACCTGTGGCGAGCGTAGCGAGCCACCGAGCCCGAAGCGTGGCGAGCGAATGGTATTCTGTGTCCCCTCGCGGGGCTCGCTATGCTCGCCACGCTTCGGGCTCGGTGGCTCGCTACGCTCGCCACAGGTTTATATACAACTCCATGCCCACTTGGATAGTAGGGGTATGAAAAGGACCCCTTTTTCCCATTGAATTCCATGTTAAAATGGACTCAGTCCATTTTAACATTGATTCCTATGGAAAAATTGGGTCATCGCATCGCATCCGATGGTCGCATGCGATGCGATGCGATGTACCCGATTTAGAAATCGGCAGCCCAGATACTACATAAGTACCCAAATTTGTTCTTAAAATGGGCAAAACCATGTGCACTGCAGGTGGGGCAGATGTAACATGTATAGAGAGAGTTAGGTTTGTGTGAGTTATTTTGTTTCTGTGCAGGGTAAATACTGGCTGCATTATTTTTACACTGCAATTTAGATTTCAGTTTCAGCACACCCCACCCAAATTTAATTCTCTTTGCACAGGTTACATCTGCTCCACCTGCAGTGCACATGGTTTTGCCCATTTTAAGAACAAATTTGTACTGAGCTCAGATCAGAATAAGGCCCAAGGTGAGGTGTCAAGAATTATATATATATATATATATATATATATATATATATATATATATACAATGTTGTAAGGTCACAGAGAGAATACACATTGATCAGCAATAATACAACTTCAGCATTGCTCGAACCTGAACAGTGCATAGGTAGCAATAAAGTCTTAAAAGTTCATTTAAAAAAAATAGACAGGGGATTATTCTCATTGAGTCCTTTGGGGGCAAGGGTGTCTAGTCGGTAGATCCACCGGCTTTCCAGTTTCCTCAGTGCTAGTCCTCGGTCACCTCCCCGTGGGGGTGGGGGTACCCAGTCAATGATGCGGCAACGTAGGCTGGAGTTTTGGTGTCCCGCAGCTAGGAAGTGGCGGGGTACCGGAAGTTCAGCTTTTTTGGTTTCTAGGGCAGCTCTGATCGAGTTGCGGTGATTCGCCATCCTCCCTCGAAATTTACGTGTCGTCATGCCGACATAGGCAAGGCCACATGGGCAGTATAGGAGGTAAACGACGTGATCCATTTGGCAGTGCAGGCGGTATCTTATTTTCGTAGGTCTGCCTGTATGGGGGTGTGGGAAGGTGGAGCCTGGGGTAAGGCTGTTGCAGGTGGTGCAGCCAGCACACCGAAAGCAGCCTGGTCGTTTTGAGTGGAGCCAAGTTATATTAGCGTCAACCTGTGGGCTTGTGGTGGGTCGCATAAGGAGTTCTTTTAAATTGGGTCCTTTCTTGTAGGCTACCATAGGTGGGCCATAGTGTTGCAATTTGAGGGTATCCGAGTCCGAGTGCCGCACCCACGTTTGTTGTGTGATATATATATATATATATATATAGCAACAAGTCCGTTTTTTTAGGCCAGAGAGGGCACTCACCACCACAGCAGGTAAAAGGGCACTCACCACCACAGCAGGTAAAATTGCTTTTTATTTAGAGGATGTAGACAGGCATGGTCAACGTTTCAACCCCAGAGGGCCGTTTTCAAGACAGCTACAGAGATTCAGTGTGTTACCACCACAGGTCAGGCATGACCTGTGGTGGTAACACACTGAATCTCTGTAGCTGTCTTGAAAACGGCCCTCTGGGGTTGAAACGTTGACCATGCCTGTCACCACCACAGCAGGTAAAATTGCTTTTTATTTAGAGGATGTAGACAGGCATGGTCAACGTTTCAACCCCAGAGGGCCGTTTTCAAGACAGCTACAGAGATTCAGTGTGTTACCACCACAGGTCAGGCATGACCTGTGGTGGTAACACACTGAATCTCTGTAGCTGTCTTGAAAACGGCCCTCTGGGGTTGAAACGTTGACCATGCCTGTCTACATCCTCTAAATAAAAAGCAATTTTACCTGCTGTGGTGGTGAGTGCCCTCTCTGGCCTAAAAAAACGGACTTGTTGCTATATATATATATATATATATATATATATATATATATATATATATATATATATATATATATATATATATCCTCCACAGAGTAATGCACCGCACGGCACTCCAGTAAGTGAAAAAAGGCAAATTTATTGTGCAACAGTTTCGGAGCCTAACGCTCCTTCATCAGGCTTACAGCAGAATCAAAGAATAAATGACAAGGTGCCTACCTTATAGTGCAGGTGTATGAAAGACCTCCCCCTCTGCGGCTAAGATCCTGTTTGGTGCTGGGACAGACGAGAGCACAAACCGCGCTATGCACGGAGCCTCACTTCCGGTTTCCCAGGCTGCTCCCTGCTACGTGTACTATTCACGTTCCCCGTTGCCATGCAAACGGGGACGCGCTGTAACCACGTTGCCTGGGTTACCAATACACAGGATCATACGGCCGGGGCTGGATATAAACAGTGCTTAGTGGTGCTGCGTGATAACAAGAATGTGACGACATACATACACTATTAAAAACACAACCAGCAGCATTTCATATTACAGCAAATATATGTCTGAATAGTATTATAAAGCTGCTGAGAAAAAATTTCTTAAACTGCGGTATTGCCAGGTCCATAAGATGGTCGTGTCGGCACTTTCACGTGTCGACCATCAGTCAATTGTTGCTCAAATAAATGGAGAAAAAATAGCATATAGTCATTTATAAACAGAGAACAAGAATACTATGTCCGGGTTTTTTTTAATTATGTGAGAGTGTTCCACATAATTCGTTCATTTAATCCATGGGGGGATGTTGTATTAATGCGGAAGATCCACCTTGCCTCTAATCTTAAGAGGGCTTTCTGTCTGTCACCACCACGGGGCATAGGGGGGACATGATCAATGATCTGGTATTTTAAGGCTGACAGGGGGTGTCCCATTTGCTTGAAGTGGGCAGCCACAGGTTGTTCCATGGGCTTATTCTCCAGGGCGGCCTTGATGGCCGACCTGTGTTGGGCCATCCTTTCTTTGAATTCCCTAGTTGACATCCCCACATAGTGGAGTCCACATGGACAGATGATGATATATACTGTATATCTTGTGCTACATGTTAGCACATGTCTGATAGGGTATGTTGTATTATTATGTGGATGTTTAAAGGAGGTACCTTGAATCAAATATAGGCAGGTTGTGCATTTAATGCACCGATAGCAACCCTTGGCTTTGGTTCTACTTGTAGCCACTTGAACTTCATCAAAGCCGGTGATGTCTGTGTGCACTAAGATGTCACGTAGGTTGCGTCCTCTCTTATAACATGTCATGGGACGGATGTTAGTAAAGCAAGGTAGACTCTTGTCCTTTGCTAGGATGGGCCACAAGGCCCTACTTGCAATTGGGATGACACTACTGTTAATGTCATACGTAGTTGTCCAAGGGAACACCTCTCTTGTTGCTTTTTCCACTGTAGGTTTCAGTAGACTGTCTCTTCTGATTTGCATAACTCTGTGTTTAGTTGCTGTTAGCTCTTTCAACTGGTATCCTCTCTGGTGGAATTTTTCTAATACTGTATCCAGAGCTTCAGACAGTCTGCTGGGATCGCTGCATATTCTTGCTGCTCTCAGCATTTGAGAATATGCCAATCCTTTTTTAAGTGGGGGAGGGTGATGGCTGCTGGCTAAAAGCAGGGTGTTACGATCGGTGTTCTTATAATGGATCATGGTGTTAATGGTGCCCTCTTTTAGTGATACCGCCACATCCAGAAAATTGATCTCTTCCCTATGCCATGTATATGTCAATTTGATAGGTCCTGGCAGATTATTGATTCCTGTTAGTAATTTGTCCAGTTCTTCAGGTGTTCCTCGCCACACCATGAACAGGTCATCTATAAATCGACACAATAGCATTATGTTGGCTGTCGACATCGTATTTTTGAAGAAAAGTTGTTCCTGTTGTACCATATATGTGTTGGCGTATGATGGTGCCACCGCCGATCCCATGGCACAGCCCTCCAGTTGGAGGAAGATCTGTCCATCGAATCTGAAGAAGTTCTTGGTTAATACCAGCTCCAATAGACGGAGAAATAGATCTTTATTAAACTTGAATTCTGCTCCAAGGGACTCTAGGAAGAGTTGCATGGCCATTAGGCCTTGGTCATGGGGGATTGAAGTATACAATGATGTGACGTCCATGGTACACATAATGGCAGTTAGGGGTAATGTTGGTAAATTCTTCAATCGATTTAAAAAGTCTGTGGTATCCTTTAGATGAGTCTCATGTTGTATTACAAATGGTTGTATCAATTGGTCCAATAGTTGGGAGATGGGCTGGAACAAGCTGCCCCGGGCCGAAATTATTGGGCGGCCAGGTGGTAGGGTGGCATGCTTATGTATCTTTGGGACACTATACAAAATTGGCATAATCGGATGAGTGACTGTCAGAGCGTCCATACATTTTTTGTCAATTATGTTATTTTTGACTGCATCATTCAACACGGACATGAGCTCCTTCTTGTATAAGTCTGTGGGGTCTCTGTGCAATTTTTTGTATACTTTTGTATCAGCCAGTTGGCGATTAAGTTCTGCCTTGTAGGCGCTGAGATCCTGTATGACGATCGCCCCGCCTTTGTCAGCTGGGCGGATAATTATGCTTTTGTCCTCCTGTAAGATTTTTAATGCTTTTGTTTCTCTTTGGTTCAAATTCGGGTGGAATGGGGACTCTGTTGCTATAAATCGGTTCATAGAGGCATTCATGAGTCTTGTGTAGGTTTTGATTGATGGGTTCTGAGAGATAGGGTCGAATGTGGAATGGCTGTGAGTTTTTTTGAAGCTGGCTACAGGTGAATTATCCTGTTGAGGGATGGTATTTTGAAAATGTTCTCTTAGCCGTAGTTTGCGGCTCATTTTGTGCATGTCCATTTGCCAAGAGAAGGGGTCGTGACGGTTGGTGGGCACAAAAGAGAGCCCTTTATCCAATATTTTTTCTTCTTCTGTTGTCAGTATTCGACTGGACAAATTGAAAACAGCTTTAGTTAACGGCCTCTTGCTTTTGAAGAGCCTTTCGGCTTGGCCGCCGCGGCGGGCTCTTTTATGCCGCGACCTCTCCTGGTGGTAACCCCTAAAGGGGGACGTTTACTGGACACGCTTTCATCCGATTCATTTGGTAGGAAATCACTGTCAGATTGGGATGTGTTAACACCCCTTGGCTGATCTGGCTTCCTAGTACGCCAGCTTCTTCGATTGAATGATCTGGTATTCCTGGGTTGGGGCTCATTCCCAGTAAGCCAGCGATACACCTGGTTTGACTCATATTCATTTTCCACTACTGCGAGTTTGGTTTTCTTAAACCTTACCAGCTCCTTGCGGTAGGTCTCGCATTGCTGCTTGATTTTATTGGACCATATTTCGAATTCACTGGATGACAGGATCTCTCGATGCTCGGTTTGTATATTTTCAATCTTTTCTTTGGTTTTCTGGACCTCCTTGCCCGCCTCCTCCACCACAAGCAGCATCAAGTCCAGGCTGCACTTGTTGAGCACGGCCACCCAACGCCTGCAAAACTCTGGACTTGACCTGCCTATGGTGGGGACATTGCGGACTCTGAAGCCTCTTGGAATAAACTTCTTACGGTAATAGTCCGACAGTGTCTGGCCGTGGAGGTGATAATCGATCTCCCGGCGCTTTAACTTTACCAATGTGTGGTATAGATCTTCCAATTCCACCGCTGATTGTGGTTCTTCACCAAATAGAATGCGGGATGCCTCATCAGCTGAAAGGCTGAGGGTTTCACCCACTGGTGTGATGACGATACCGCTTGTTCCAGGCTGCGAGTTAGACGGCTCCATTGGTGTAAATGGGCAGTTTGGAATGCGCTGCTGCTGGATGCGGGTAGGATTCCTTGCTGAAATAGGGCTGGGTGCCTTGATCCTTAGTCCTCTTGGAAACAAGAAAACAGCTACATGCGTTTGTAGATCCGGCACTCCTGCTTCCTGGTGCAGGTGGACTGGGTGCCTTTGCTCGATTTGAATAAGGTTGGTGGTGTGTCCTCCACAGAGTAATGCACCGCACGGCACTCCAGTAGGTGAAAAAAATTTTCTCAGCAGCTTTATAATACTATTCAGACATATATTTGCTGTAATATGAAATGCTGCTGGTTGTGTTTTTAATAGTGTATGTATGTCGTCACATTCTTGTTATCACGCAGCACCACTAAGCACTGTTTATATCCAGCCCCGGCCGTATGATCCTGTGTATTGGTAACCCAGGCAACGTGGTTACAGCTCGTCCCCGTTTGCATGGCAACGGGGAACGTGAATAGTACACGTAGCAGGGAGCAGCCTGGGAAACCGAAAGTGAGGCTCCGTGCATAGCGCGGTTTGTGGTCTCGTCTGTCCCAGCACCAAACAGGATCTTAGCCGCAGAGGGGGAGGTCTTTCATACACCTGCACTATAAGGTAGGCACCTTGTCATTTATTCTTTGATTCTGCTGTAAGCCTGATGAAGGAGCGTTAGGCTCCGAAACTGTTGCACAATAAATTTGCCTTTTTTCACTTACTGGAGTGCCGTGCGGTGCATTACTCTGTGGAGGACACACCACCAACCTTATTCAAATCGAGCAAAGGCACCCAGTCCACCTGCACCAGGAAGCAGGAGTGCCGGATCTACAAACCCATGTAGCTGTTTTCTTGTTTCCAAGAGGACTAAGGATCAAGGCACCCAGCCCTATTTCAGCAAGGAATCCTACCCGCATCCAGCAGCAGCGCATTCCAAACTGCCCATTTACACCAATGGAGCCGTCTAACTCGCAGCCTGGAACAAGCGGTATCGTCATCACACCAGTGGGTGAAACCCTCAGCCTTTCAGCTGATGAGGCATCCCGCATTCTATTTGGTGAAGAACCACAATCAGCGGTGGAATTGGAAGATCTATACCACACATTGGTAAAGTTAAAGCGCCGGGAGATCGATTATCACCTCCACGGCCAGACACTGTCGGACTATTACCGTAAGAAGTTTATTCCAAGAGGCTTCAGAGTCCGCAATGTCCCCACCATAGGCAGGTCAAGTCCAGAGTTTTGCAGGCGTTGGGTGGCCGTGCTCAACAAGTGCAGCCTGGACTTGATGCTGCTTGTGGTGGAGGAGGCGGGCAAGGAGGTCCAGAAAACCAAAGAAAAGATTGAAAATATACAAACCGAGCATCGAGAGATCCTGTCATCCAGTGAATTCGAAATATGGTCCAATAAAATCAAGCAGCAATGCGAGACCTACCGCAAGGAGCTGGTAAGGTTTAAGAAAACCAAACTCGCAGTAGTGGAAAATGACTATGAGTCAAACCAGGTGTATCGCTGGCTTACTGGGAATGAGCCCCAACCCAGGAATACCAGATCATTCAATCGAAGAAGCTGGCGTACTAGGAAGCCAGATCAGCCAAGGGGTGTTAACACATCCCAATCTGACAGTGATTTCCTACCAAATGAATCGGATGAAAGCGTGTCCAGTAAACGTCCCCCTTTAGGGGTTACCACCAGGAGAGGTCGCGGCATAAAAGAGCCCGCCGCGGCGGCCAAGCCGAAAGGCTCTTCAAAAGCAAGAGGCCGTTAACTAAAGCTGTTTTCAATTTGTCCAGTCGAATACTGACAACAGAAGAAGAAAAAATATTGGACAAAGGGCTCTCTTTTGTGCCCACCAACCGTCACGACCCCTTCTCTTGGCAAATGGACATGCACAAAATGAGCCGTTAACTACGGCTAAGAGAACATTTTCAAAATACCATCACTCAACAGGATAATTCACCTGTAGCCAGCTTCAAAAAAACTCACAGCCATTCCACATTCGACCCTATCTCTCAGAACCCATCAATCAAAACCTACACAAGACTCATGAATGCCTCTATGGACCGATTTATAGCAACAGAGTCCCCATTCCACCCGAATTTGAACCAAAGAGATCGTCATACAGGATCTCAGCGCCTACAAGGCAGAACTTAATCGCCAACTGGCTGATACAAAAGTATACAAAAAATTGCACAGAGACCCCACAGACTTATACAAGAAGGAGCTCATGTCCGTGTTGAATGATGCAGTCAAAAATAACATAGTTGACAAAAAATTAATGGACGCTCTGACAGTCACTCATCCGATTATGCCAATTTTGTATAGTGTCCCAAAGATACATAAGCATGCCACCCTACCACCTGGCCGCCCAATAATTTCGGCCCGGGGCAGCTTGTTCCAGCCCATCTCCCAACTATTGGACCAATTGATACAACCATTTGTAATACAACATGAGACTCATCTAAAGGATACCACAGACTTTTTAAATCGATTGAAGAATTTACCAACATTACCCCTAACTGCCATTATGTGTACCATGGACGTCACGTCATTGTATACTTCAATCCCCCATGACCAAGGCCTAATGGCCATGCAACTCTTCCTAGAGTCCCTTGGAGAAGAATTCAAGTTTAATAAAGATCTATTTCTCCGTCTATTGGAGCTGGTATTAACCAAGAACTTCTTCAGATTCGATGGACAGATCTTCCTCCAACTGGAGGGCTGTGCCATGGGATCGGCGGTGGCACCATCATACGCCAACACATATATGGTACAACAGGAACAACTTTTCTTCAAAAATACGATGTCGACAGCCAACATAATGCTATTGTGTCGATTTATAGATGACCTGTTTATGGTGTGGCGAGGAACACCTGAAGAACTGGACAAATTACTAACAGGAATCAATAATCTGCCAGGACCTATCAAATTGACATATACGTGGCATAGGGAAGAGATCAATTTTCTGGATGTGGCGGTATCACTAAAAGAGGGCACCATTAACACCATGATCCATTATAAGAACACCGATCGTAACACCCTGCTTTTAGCCAGCAGCCATCACCCTCCCCCACTTAAAAAAGGATTGGCATATTCTCAAATGCTGAGAGCAGCAAGAATATGCAGCGATCCCAGCAGACTGTCTGAAGCTCTGGATACAGTATTAGAAAAATTCCACCAGAGAGGATACCAGTTGAAAGAGCTAACAGCAACTAAACACAGAGTTATGCAAATCAGAAGAGACAGTCTACTGAAACCTACAGTGGAAAAAGCAACAAGAGAGGTGTTCCCTTGGACAACTACGTATGACATTAACAGTAGTGTCATCCCAATTGCAAGTAGGGCCTTGTGGCCCATCCTAGCAACGGACAAGAGTCTACCTTGCTTTACTAACATCCGTCCCATGACATGTTATAAGAGAGGACGCAACCTACGTGACATCTTAGTGCACACAGACATCACCGGCTTTGATGAAGTTCAAGTGGCTACAAGTAGAACCAAAGCCAAGGGTTGCTATCGGTGCATTAAATGCACAACCTGCCTATATTTGATTCAAGGTACCTCCTTTAAACATCCACATAATAATACAACATACCCTATCAGACATGTGCTAACATGTAGCACAAGATATACAGTATATATCATCATCTGTCCATGTGGACTCCACTATGTGGGGATGTCAACTAGGGAATTCAAAGAAAGGATGGCCCAACACAGGTCGGCCATCAAGGCCGCCCTGGAGAATAAGCCCATGGAACAACCTGTGGCTGCCCACTTCAAGCAAATGGGACACCCCCTGTCAGCCTTAAAATACCAGATCATTGATCATGTCCCCCCTATGCCCCGTGGTGGTGACAGACAGAAAGCCCTCTTAAGATTAGAGGCAAGGTGGATCTTCCGCCTTAATACAACATCTCCCCATGGATTAAATGAACGAATTATGTGGAACACTCTCACATAATTAAAAAAAACCCGGACATAGTATTCTTGTTCTCTGTTTATAAATGACTATATGCTATTTTTTCTCCATTTATTTGAGCAACAATTGACTGATGGTCGACACGTGAAAGTGCCGACACGACCATCTTATGGACCTGGCAATACCGCAGTTTAAGAAATTTTTTCTCAGCAGCTTTATAATACTATTCAGACATATATTTGCTGTAATATGAAATGCTGCTGGTTGTGTTTTTAATAGTGTATGTATGTCGTCACATTCTTGTTATCACGCAGCACCACTAAGCACTGTTTATATCCAGCCCCGGCCGTATGATCCTGTGTATTGGTAACCCAGGCAACGTGGTTACAGCGCGTCCCCGTTTGCATGGCAACGGGGAACGTGAATAGTACACGTAGCAGGGAGCAGCCTGGGAAACCGGAAGTGAGGCTCCGTGCATAGCGCGGTTTGTGGTCTCGTCTGTCCCAGCACCAAACAGGATCTTAGCCGCAGAGGGGGAGGTCTTTCATACACCTGCACTATAAGGTAGGCACCTTGTCATTTATTCTTTGATTCTGCTGTAAGCCTGATGAAGGAGCGTTAGGGTCCGAAACTGTTGCACAATAAATTTGCCTTTTTTCACTTACTGGAGTGCCGTGCGGTGCATTACTCTGTGGAGGACACACCACCAACCTTATTCAAATCGAGCAAAGGCACCCAGTCCACCTGCACCAGGAAGCAGGAGTGCCGGATCTACAAACGCATATATATATATATATATATATATATATATATATATATACACAACAAACGTGGGTGCGGCACTCGGATAATGACCACAAGTCAGGTACGTATATGACAAAGTTTCAGTTTTATTTCAAAACTGTTTTCAAGTCTTGACTTGAAAACAGTTTTGAAATAAAACTGAAACGTTGTCATATACGTACCTGACTTGTGGTCATTATCCGAGTGCCGCACCCCTGTTTGTTGTATTATCCCCCATGTGAAGGCACCGGAGCCAGCTATACTTGTCATTTGGAGTGCAGGACCTACCATCCTTTATATATATATATATATATATATATATATATATATATATATATATATATATATATATATATATATATATATATATTATATATATATATATATATATATATATTAGGGCGGAGTGAAAAAACTGAAATTGAGAAATTCAAAATCGGCTAGTGTGGGAAAGTTGTGACTTGACCTGAATAAGAAACGTGCAAAAGCATTTTGATCTGAGTCAACATCTTCTGTTCTGGCAAGAGGCCTAAAGTTTCACTTTTTAGGTGAAAATAACGAAACCTATGAAGATGCTCCAATCTAGTTATAATTATGTCAGGATGTCTTAGAGTGGTTCATTAATATACTTTAGCATAGTAAAAAACAGTACGAGCTTGTCCTAGTGCAAAGTGACTGACTGGCGGGAGAAAAAATCCCTAATAATTGACCCATTTTCATGGTCACAGTTGTGAATATTGTGTGTTTTCTCCTGAACGTGTTTATAATAGAAGAAGCACAAATACTCTAAATGGAATTTCAGTGACACTGTGTGAAATATAACACTGCATAATGGCCCTTAATCAGACCTGATCGCAGTACAAATTTGTTTTAAAAATGGGCAAAACAAATGCTGCATTGCAGGTGGGGCAGATGTAACGTGCGGAGAGAGTTAAATTTGGGTGGGGTGTGTTGAAACTGACATCTAAATTGCAGTGTAAAAATAATGCAGCAGGTACTTACCCTGCACAGAAACAAAATAACTCAACACAAATCTAAAGGTGGCCATACATCTACAGATCGATTGTCAGATCTGGCTGGTTGGAACAAATACCTGGTAATATCTGAATGACAGTTTTTGGCAGTTTTCCAGCATTTCAAAGCAAAGTATCAGCATTTCAAAGCATCCATTACCAGTATTTTGTTCCAAACAGACAGATCGGAAAATAAATCTGTAGATGTATGGCCACATTAACTCCCTCTGCACATGTTACATCTGCCCCACCTGCAGCTGCATTACAGCATATAATTATGCCAAAGATAAGCCAATATATTAACAGTTAAATACATTAAAGTGCATTATGCTGTAATAAGTATTGCTGATCAATCCTGCCTAGCAGGGCCGTCTTTTTGTATGGGCTTAATGGGCACTTGCCCATGGGACCCAGGCGTATAAGGGCTCTATGTTGATAGCTGAGGATCCCCTTTTTCCAGGGATACCAGAATTTTGAAAATCGGCCCTGGGGAACTGCAGATATCCAACTTCAAAGCAGCAGTAGACATCCGACCTGTTAATTACAATTTCCAGTCATATTTCTCCGGTTCTCTCTGACACTAGCAGCTTGTCTCTATCATGCCCAGAACCAGAGATATCAGCCTTCAAGCAGCCGGTCCCTGCTCCAGCTCCAAACGTCTGGTGTAGTTTTGTCAATGGATTGCTCTGGCTCCTGATCTCTGATACCCAAGTTCCCAGCACCTCCTGAAAGTTGGGACTCTAGGTTTTTATACTAGGCTAAGAAATCTATTTCCAGATAATGGCGATATCTGCAGTCAAACAAGCTGCCCTTCCACCGGAAAATGACGAATATTAAGCCCACTCCATTATCCAACCGTCCCCTGTGTATAAAACACCCCCTACCTCCCTGGAAGTCATTTACAACGGACCCTTTATACAGCTCAGTGCCCCCTTCCACACATTAGTGTTCTCCCTCCCACCACCTGTGCAGTAAAGGAGTAATTAGCAGAAGTTACTGCTCCAGGTCCTACATGTTGAATGGAAGATAGAGCACCCCCTGCCACCCGTGGGACATCAAAGCTGCTGCTGATAGCACCCCCCACCCCTAGGAGGGGAGAATGGGTAAGGGCCCCAGTGCATTGCTTTGCCCAGGTGCCCACACTGCTGTTAAGACGGCCCTGCTGCCTAGAAATGAGCACAGTGATTGGCATATATGTACTACTGGACACCACTCATAGAATGATTAACCTGTTATTTTTTGAATCAATGTTCTTGTTTTTTTTCCCCTAAACATTAGATGTATTTGTTTATTTATTTATTTACAGTTTCTTATATAGCGCAGCAGATTCCGTTGCGCTTTACAATAGTAGACAATGATAAAACAAACTGGGTAATGACAGACAGACTTGGAGGGCCCTGCTGCAAGCTTACAATTTATTACATCATAATACACTTCAATGTATTTAACAGTTAATATATTGGCTTATCTTTGGCACAATTATATGCTGTAATGCAGCCCAATCATGTTCCCAGTATAGGGGATGCAACACTGTTTTTCTGTCAATAAACAGAAGTGATATGTAAAATTATACATTGTCAATAAACAGAAGTGATATGTAAAATGATACATTAGACAGTTTACACTGTTACTTGTAAAACTTGTTGTAACAGTTTCTGTTTTTCAATAACAGACTGCAACAGTTATTTCTTATTTATATACACAGTATTGTCTATCTTTGTATATGCACTGCAAAGAGAGCAGCATAAATCCAATTTCATGTATTTCAGTGACACTGGGGTTTATTCTAGTTCATTCTTTCTGACAAAATCCTTCTTAGATGGACAAAACCATGTGCACTGCAGGGGGGCAGATGTAACATGTGCAGAGAGAATTAGATTTGGGTGAGTTATTTTGTTTCTGTGCAGGGAAAATACTGACTGCATGATTTTACACTTCAATATAGATCTCACTTTGAAGAAAAACCCCACCCAAATCTAATTCTCTCTGCACAAGTTACATCTGCCCCACCCGCAGTGCACATGGTTTTGTCCATCTAAGAAGGATTTTGTCAGAAAGAATGGACTAGAATAACCCCCACTGTGTGAAATATAACACTGCATAGTGACCCTTAATCAGACCTGATCGCAGTACAAATTTGTTCTCAAAATGGGCAAAAAAAATGCTGGACTGCAGGTGGGGCAGATGTAACATGTGCAGAGAAATTTAAGGTGGCCATACATCTACAGATTTATTGTCCGATCTGTCTGGTTGGAACAAAATCCTGGTAAAAGATGAGAGCAAATGACAGTTGACCATTTGCTTTGAAATGCTGAAAAACTGTCATTCAGATATTACCAGCTGTTTGTTTCAACCGGCCCAATCTGACAATCGATCTGTAGATGTATGGCCACCTTTAGATTTGTGTGAGTTATTTTGTTTCTGTGCAAGGTAAATTCCGGCTGCATTATTTTTACACTGTAATTTAGATTTCAGTTTCAACACACCCCACCCAAATTTAACTCTCTCAGCACGTTACATCTGCCCCACCTGCAATGCAGCATTTGTTTTGCCCATTTTGAGAACAAATTTGTACTGCGATCAGGTCTGATTAAGGGCCATTATGCAGTGTTATATTTCACACAGTGTCACCGAAATTCCATTTAGAGTATTTGTGCTTCTTCTATTATAAACACTTTCATTAGAAAACACACAATATTCACAATTGTGACCATGAAAATGGGTCAATTATTAGGGATTTTTTCTCCCACCAAAGTCTTTCACTTTGCACTAGGACAATCTCGTACTCTCTTTTACTATGCTAAAGTATATTAATGAACCACTCTAAGACATCCTGACATAATTTTAACTAGATCGGAGCATCTTCATAGTTTTCGTCATTTTCACCAAAAAAGTAAAACTTCAGGCCTCTTGCCAGAACAGAAGATGTTGACTCAGATCAAAATGCTTTTGCACGTTTCTTATTCAAGTCAAGTCACAACTTTTCCACACTAGCCGATTTTGAATTTCTCAATTTCAGTTTTTTCACTCCGCCCTAATATATATATATATATATATATATATATATATATATATATATATATATATATATATATATATATATATATATATATAAACATTAGATATACTCGTAATCAAAAACAAACAGAAGCACTCAGGGGGACTTGTGACAATTTATTTTTAGTGGTAAAGGAAAAATTCCAATGTTTCAGGGTTCACTAACCCCTTTATCAAGGTGCAACCTGTTGCACCTTGATAAAGGGGTAAGTGAACCCCGAAACGTTGGAGTTTTTCCTTTGCCACTAAAAACTTTGTCACAAGTCCTCCTGAGTGCTTCTGTTTGTTTTTGATTATGAGTATACAGTTTCCTGAGAGGGCACCGAGGCAGCTGCACAGTTTAGGACAGACTGCCGGGCTGATCCATACGCCTATAAATATATATATATATATATATAAATATATATATATCTAGAGAAATAAAGACGGGCGCTTCATAGTGCATAAATGTCGTTTTTTTTTGAAAATTTATTCAGACATATAAAAACATGAAACATAGGAATGGGTAAACGTACCAACGGTGGCGGTTCTTAATCACCGCGGTCAAACAGCTTATGAGTGGTGCATGCAAGCACCCACAGACTGGAGCCGGTTACCTCCGTTCCCGGACATACAGCAAAACAGCAAGTGGTGGTGTTCTCCTGCGCTAGGCGTGGCCTAGCGCAGGAGAACACCACCACTTGCTGTTTTGCTGTATGTCCGGGAACGGAGGTAACCGGCTCCAGTCTGTGGGTGCTTGCATGCACCACTCATAAGCTGTTTGACCGCGGTGATTAAGAACCGCCACCGTTGGTACGTTTACCCATTCCTATGTTTCATGTTTTTATATGTCTGAATAAATTTTCAAAAAAAACGACATTTATGCACTATGAAGCGCCCGTCTTTATTTCTCTAGAAATCTCTTACCTGCTGGATACAGGTTCATTTGCCCCATGAGAGACGGAGCAGCTGGGACCAATATCCTAAGTGCCTTTACAGACTATCCTAATTGAAGGATTGGACGATTTGTTGGACACTGCAAGGTTTTTCTGGACTTATTATTACAGCGCATTGTTCTTTTTCTTTTATATATATATATATATATATATATATATATATATATATATATATATATATATACACACAGGTTTTAACACTGCGCAAAGTCCTATATGTGAATCATCTGTCCCAGATCACAATGATGTTTTCAGGTGCAGCTCGACTCCAATAAGGGCTTGCCCAAACCCCAAAATAGGAACATGAAGAAACGAAATAAGGAGCCACCAATAATAAGCAATAATGTATTAATCTTTTACTAAAAATGTATAAAAGCTCACATACATCATAGAAAGAATATATCAGCATAAATCATGGAGCACCTTCACCGCATAGAGCCGTCCGACTTCAGCGAAGTACCAGGGAAAGCAGCAAGATGTCAGCACAGCGTCTCACTCCACGAGATGAACACGGACTGGGACCAGACTCAGTACGTCAGGTAGCCACACCCCAACGCGTTTCGTCACCAAGGACTTCGTCAGGAGGCGACCTATATATGTCCAAATCTAAGAAAGTGACCATTTCTTTACTGAAGTCTGTACTGAATTCTAAGTTGAGCGAGTTGTTGTTCATGTAGGTGTTAAATGAATGAGGTCTTCTTGTGTTCCACCCCAGATGAAAAACAGGTCGTTGATATATCTTTTCCAGCATATGATCTTTTTCAAGGTATTTATTGTGAGACCAGATCTTGTTGTCCTCCCACCAAGCCACAAACAGGTTTGCGTAGCTTGCAGCAAACGACATACCCATCACTGTACCTTGTTCTTGATTGAAGACTATGTAATTGTACCAAAAGTAGTTGTGCTTTAGAATGAAGTCACTACTGTCCATTATGAATTATGAATTATCATTTTTAGTGCTTTTAAGCTTGCTGTCTTTCAGCCATATTCTGCTGCCAGTTCAGAAAATTTTCGCAGTATTTCCTCCATATTGCCCTGCACTTCCTCTTTAAGGGCAAAGCTAGGTGGTTTAATATAATGTGCCAGGCTTATCAAACAGACAAGCCGGTAACCACCTGCTTTGCTGGCCATTTAACATACAATAGTAGACAGTCTGCTTATAATGCGATTGGCCTTTAAGACTGCAAGCACAATGCATAACCAGCAAAGAGGAAAAACTTGCAGTTTAAACACTGCTATCTCAACCACGGCTCGTGCTGTACACTGTGTCCTATGAGAGGTAGTGAGATTGATGATCGCACTCTCCACCAATTGTTACAAGGATCACAAACAATTGGTCTCAGATGCTGACTTTGTTGTTTATTCTCAACAGCAGGTTACAGCATAGCAGGTTAAATTCATATGCAGTCAGTATTACAGGCCGTAGCATACAGGCTCTACTGGTCCCTATGCTATAACACCCCCGGCCTATCACTCTCGTAAATATTCTACCATTGAGAGCAAGGCAACTCTGCCCTGGAAACCATTATATTTGGAAATCCCAGGTTCTGCTGATTAGACCTCGGATTCTGCTACTGCTACCAAACCTGGTCTGGATCCTCCACATTACTTCCATGTGGGGGAATGCTGACTCTGCCACAATATCAATTGCATAGTTAGAACTTAGCACTATTAATCCTATGTACATATAGTTATGCATATTATGTAGACACATGTAAAACCACATTGGTTCTGCTATTGGGGCTTGATTCAGAGGTGGACTTACATGCAGTTGTGACTTAAATCACATACATAATTAATCTTCGAAAATAATGCCATATCTGTGGGCATTTGTATAGAACCACTGCTTACTAATAAGACACAATGCTTTAGAACTGAATGAATTTGCCGCCTCTGTCTGGGACACAGGCAGAAAATATGTGTGACACATGATTGTTTGACCAGTTATCTCCCACAAATGCTCACTATGAATAAATCCTCACTGAGCAAACAGTCACTAATTAATTGCTGTGAGGGAATACAAATCTGGTACTGGGTGGGAGCAAATGTAATTTGTAATTCAGTAATTTTCACCCAAATTCTGGAAACGGGCAAAAACTGTTGCTCAGACAAGGTACTGTAGTTGAATCTTTTTATCTAAACATCTGACTGAGAGCGGGAGGTACTAAGGGAAAAATGTGGTAAAACTTTTTCAAAAGTACTAAGACCCGGCCAATGCGTCTTCGCCGGGCAGGGTAAGGGCAAGGGCAGGGTAAGGGCAAGATACCTTATAGAAGCCTATGGGCTTCTATCGTCACCCGCCGCAGACTGCAGACGCCAACGTCCCGTCCTCCATGAAACTTCACCTCCCCCTATCAACAAGTCACAGCCGGAGGTCCTTCCGGCTGCAGGGGGAGGAGGAGGCGCGGGGGACAGACGCAAGCAGCTGAAGCCCAGGGAGGTGACAGGGACTCCCCGCACCCTTCGGTATCACGGGGGACCTCCGTCACCGTATTGCGATGGAAGTCGCATTTGTTAGTACATATGCGGAGAGATTTTAATACAACCCGCCATGAATATTTTTGTCCATTTTCCTGGGTTTGTGAGCAAATTGCTGCTTTAAAGTGTGGCAGTTGCTATATTGCATCCATGATATATATTGACCAGTAATTGGATTGACAAACTAATGTTTATGCTCATACAATACTGTACATTTACACCTTCTATGAGCTCAGCTGGAATTCCCAACCAACATATTGACAATAATGATATTCGATTTGAAGGGGGTGCCCCTTACCAGCAGGTGCTTCATGGAGATCATACAAAATAGTATGCTGTATTCTTGATGGTTGAAAAGTGCTACCTGCCATGTTCCAGTCTTCATGAATAGCCCAACATTCACAGCCTGCATTGCTGTGGCCCATAACTTACTCTCCTCAACTCACTTAACTTGGAGTAAGCAACAACACACTGTATATAAAGAAAAAACGATGGCTGAATAAGGCAGAGGTGACATAAACCACTGATGGGTGCTTATGCTGCACTTTTGGTTAACAGTTTGTGTAGGGGCTATTATTTATTATTTATTTATTTACAGTTTCTTATATAGCGCAGCAGATTCCATTGCGCTTTACAATGGTAGACAGTGATAAAACAAACTGGGTAACAACAGACAGACTTGGAGGTAGGAGAGCCCTGCTGCAAGTTTACAATCTATAGGGATATAGGAGGGAAACACAAGGACAGGCACCAGTAATAGCATAGCAGTCCCACCAAGTTGCAAGTCCATAAGGGAAGCTATATAATACAAAAGTGCCTCAGAGGGTTATGCGGGTAGAACTTAAATATGATAGGCTTGCCTGAAGAGGTGAGTTTTCAGGGAACGCTTGAAAGTTTGGAGGCTAGTGGAGAGTCTTATTGTGTGTGAAAGGGCATTTCATAGGGTGGGAGCAGCCCCATGAAAGTCCTGTAATAGTGAATGGGAGCTAGTGATCTGTGCAGAAGAGAGACACAGATCTTGTGCAGAGCGGAGTGGTCGAGATGGGAGATATTTTGTGATAAGTAAAGAGATATAAGCTGGTGCAGTATGGTTTATAGCTTTATTTGTGAGTAGAAGTGTTTTATATTGAATACGGTAAGATACAGGCAACCAATGGAGGGACTGGCAGAGCGGATCAGCAGAAGATAAGCATCTTGCATGGAAGATCTGCCTAGCAGCAGCATTTAAAATGGATTGCAGTGGTGAGAGTCTGTTCTTGGGAAGACCAGTTAGGAGACTATTGCAATAATCAATGTGGGATATAATGAGTGCATGGATAAGAGATTTAGTAGTGTTTTGTGTAAGATACGGTCGTATTTTGGATATGTTTTTTAGATGCATGAAACATGATTTGGAGACCGATTGAATGTGGGGAAGAAAGGACAGTTCAAAGTCGAGGCTGAACCCTAAGCAACGAGCTTGTGGGGTAGGGTAGATTGTCGAGTTGTCAACAGCGATTGGGCTATTGAAAGTATGGTGATGGTTACAGCCAATGGGCTGCAGTGGGAGGAGTAGATAGGCTAGGAGGGACTAGAGAAGTGGGTTATCTGCCTCTTTGAGGAACTTTCCCTGCTCTCCTTGGGCGGCGGTAAAGGACGGTCATTTATGTAGATGGAATAGCATGTTAGATAGTGGTCGCGCTCTCCCGCCATCTATTGTCATGAGCCAGACTTCTTGCATGGAAGATGCCTGTCACCACCGGCCCGGGTGGTTGTGCAAGGAGAGTTGATTACCAGCGGTGTGTGAATGCTATGGTGATCCTACCCCCCTTTTATTTCCTCTGACCGTTCTTTGGTGCCGCCACCATTTTATAGTTTATAGTCAGTTGTCAATAATAAATTTGACATTCATTATTTGAAATGCCAGCACTTGTGACCGTGTCTTTATTTTAGGTTAAGTTAAGTGTTAATGGTTTAAGCATAAGGATACTCAATGGTGAGTTTATAGGACAAACTTTTAAAAGATACAAGACAACTTACACCTTTCACATTCTGTAACATCAGAACATTCTACAGACAACAAACTTCTCTTTTCCTCAAACAGTCACATAACTACAACCTCATAACGTGTTGGTCAGGTTTTTGGTTGGATGTCCATCAGTTTCCATTGGAATTATGCTACTATTTAATGTCGGATTCTATCAGAAATTGCTAATTTGTTCTATAGCTAGACATTATAAAAAATAAAAAAAATAGGGAGAACAGGAATAACATACAAAAAAATATAGGTATCTCCATAAATGCACTCCCAATGTAACACCAGCATATTTTTAATTGTTTGAGTATTTAGATTTGGTTTTAAATGTAGATAATGAGATATCAGCATTTTTTTTTTATTGTTCTTTTATATGTTAAAACAGCAGAATATAATACTGTCTATGTAAGGGAAAATACTTAATGCTAATATTATATGCAGCATGTACAGTCTTGTTTGGTGTCTTGTGCTTAAGGCATTAAATAGATTTGACATTTATCAACAACATCGGTACGGCATTCACACACACAACTCTGCAGCTGTGCTTTTAACATATGAATAAGAGTACTATAGAGTTCAGTTCTGGGCTACTTGTTACTCTCCAGGGGTGATGAATCTACAAGTCCAAGAATGCTTGCTGTGTGTGCTGTACTTTGAGAGTCACAGGTTGTCCAGACCTTTTACAGAATAATGACATGCAGTATTTGCATACAATGGAAAGTGATATGAAAAAAGTGGATTATATGCAGTTACTAGTTAATGCATTTGATAGTTTGCAGTAAGCAAATGACATCCTTATTAACAAAAGCATTTAAAATGTCTTATTCAAAGACTGGAAAATGCAGCAAACGTTTCTTATTAATTCAATTCATGGTTTTTTTGGGCCTCTTTTCCGTAGCCCTTGTTAATGCATGTTATGTTAGCTCCCTCTAGTGTTGTATTACATGCAACTAAAAATAAACTAAAGTTAAGTTTTCTAAGCAGTGTCAATGCTGCCTACCCAGAACTATTTATTGATTATTTGGGAATGGGATCATTCGTCAGACTGCATTTAGGTCTACAGTCATTAGGTCGACCCCACTAGGTCGACTGGCAGGAAGGTCGACCTGACTTAAGGTCGACATGGGCCAAGGTCGACATGACTTAAGGTCGAATTTGCATAAAGGTCGACATGAGGAAGGTCGACTGGTCATAAGGTCGACATGGGTTTTTCACTGTTTTTTTGGTCCGAATGTCGACACAGTCGACATGGACACAGTTGGCAATGAGAATCGGACCCTCGCATCGCTCACTTCACTCGCAATGCTTCGGGCACGGTGCCTCGCTGCGCTCGGCACACTATTTTATTCTCCCACCACGCCCTAGTGGATGGTAGGGCATGAAATACCGCCTGTCGGCACATGTCGGCTCAAAAAACAGTGAAAAACCCATGTCGACCTTATGACCAGTCGACCTTCCTCATGTCGACCTTTATGCAAATTCGACCTTAAGTCATGTCGACCTTGGCCCATGTCGACCTTAAGTCAGGTCGACCTTCCTGCCAGTCGACCTAGTGGGGTCGACCTAATGACTGTAGACCTAAGTTCATTCTAATAGATGACCGCATCCCGATTATTTGAGCATTGGCTCAAAGACTTATCAAGTCCTGTCTCCCAAATTCCCCCTCGCAGCTTGCCTCTATACCATATCCAAAATTGAAAAATGTCTCAGCAATCCACATGGCAGGCAATTGTCAGCTAGAGGTTCATTATGCCAACCGGTTGCAGAACTGCTGGACACACTCCTCCAACCACATACTGTACGACACAGACCATTCTTCAGTGAGTCACCTGATCCAGCAACACCACCGGCCTCACACCGTAATATCCCTACTCACATTTTCTCTGTAACCATTTCAGTGTGCTAGATTCCACATCAGTTCTCTGTGCATTGTATATGTCCCTCTACACCTGCTTCTCACACTACTTACCCTTAAGGTCCATACACACTGGGCGACTATGCCCAGTGTGTATGGACAGCGATGATGTCAATCATCTCTGCGGGGAAAGCCGCTCTGTGCATACACACGGAGGGGGCTTTCCCCCTGCCCCGCGCCGACGGAGGGGGGAGGACGGCTTTGCATAGCGCAGAGGTATGCAAAGCAGCTCATCTGCTGGTATTACCAGCAAATGAGCAGTTTTCCCGGCGATGATGCGGGAGCACGCAGCAGCGCTGACCGCTCATCACCGGGGCATGCACACTGGGCGGCTTTGAGCTGAAAGCCGCTCAAACAGGCTGTTTTGATCGGCTTTCAGCTCAAAGTCACCCAGTGTGTATGGGCCTTAACTCTGCATTTATTTTTCTTTTCTCTATTTTCATACTATCTTTCTGAACTATACTGTGGTACCACAGTCATGGTTCCTCAACCCTGTGCTATACCTATTCACTCTGCATGCTCTCTGCCCCCTAGCAGGGGGTGTTGTGGCATGGACCACAGCGCAGGGCTGTTAGGGTTCAAGGGTGGAGGGGGGAGAGGACTGCTTTGTCCATTCTCTATACCTGCTGCCTCATGTCCTGACTATCGCTGCCATGCTCACTTCTTGCCTTCAGGTCTCCTTATCATGCACCTCATGTCACCTGTCTGTCTCCCACTCCTTCTAGATTGCAAGCTCCTTAGACAAGGGTCCTCTTCCCTCCTGTTCTCACAGCACTCTTCTTGCATTTTTCAACTACAGCTTTCTTACCTACAATCTATACATGCATCTATTCTCATTCACTTCCTTATATCTCAGCTGTATTGTGTACTAAGAATTGTGCTTTAATTGTGTTATGTCTAGTTCTGTGTACCCTGTACTGTTATAATGTGTTCTATATGTACGGTGCTGGCTGGTGCAATCACCATGTGGCGCCACTGAATGGCTGCCTGGGTACTGCACAGCTCAGTAATTATATGTTCCCCATGTCCG
Organism: Crinia signifera; assembly: GCF_055691185.1. NCBI lineage: Eukaryota > Metazoa > Chordata > Amphibia > Anura > Myobatrachidae > Crinia > Crinia signifera. The sequence continues at coordinate 131,649,506 of NC_139219.1, forward strand.
TGTCCCTCATTAGAGTACATCTAGTATATATATATATATATATATATATATATATATATATATATATATATATATATATATAATCAGTACTGTTACTGGCTACCTACCTGGCTGTGCAATCACCATGTGGCGCCGCTGAATGGCTGCCTGGGTACTGCACATCCCGGTAAATATGTTCCCCATGTCCGTGTCCCTTATTAGAATGCATCTAATGCATATCTGTACATGTGATGTATATCTGTACTCAGGCTTGCCGACTTTTCTGTATCCTCTCCGTGCTTCTTCCAGCTGCAGTTCGGGGGGCGGGGCTTGAGCTTTACATCATTAAACCCCGCCCCCAGGATGCAAAAAAAACCCAATTCTCAGATCTCCGTGGAGGGGGCAGGGCTAAAATGACGTAATTTTAGCTCCGCCCCCTCTGAGACCCGCGGATTGAGGCATTTCAATCCAAAGTTATGGGGGAAGACGCCGCAATCGGGGGGGGGGGGGGGGGGGGTGGCGTGGGGGTCCCCCGGAATCCGGGAGGGTTGCCCACCTTTCCGGGGGGCCGGGAGGAGGACCCGATTTTCGTGATCCTCACAGTAATTCCGGGAGGGTCGGCAACCCTGTCTGTACTGCCATTGTTACTTGTTTCTTGTACTGATAACCCTTTGTATTACAGTATGTAATTTTAATGTCAGTAAAGCGCCTTGAGTCCTGTTGGAGAAAGTGCAATATATAAATAAAACTTACTTATGTTTGATATACCTGAAGTATACGACAACATTCATTCAGAAAACTAAGGAATTTGACAATCTTCTGGAGGACACTGTACTGTAGTATACTATGGACATGACATCCCTTTACACCTCCTTCTCTCATGAGAAGTGCCTACAAGTCATGGCATCCTCCTTTACAGATAATCTCTGCAGTCATTTCTGCTTCAAGAAATCACTGTTGCTACAACTTCTACACTTTGTGCTCTCTAGGAATTATTTTCTTTTTAACAGGACATACTACATGCAGCTTGTGAGCTTAACTCTAGTCTGCAATGGTGAAGAGACATGAGAGGTGTAGAATAAGTGGGAAGCAGGAACACGGGGAGCCGCCGGGGAAAAACCACTACCCGCTGATGCAGGGGGGAGAGCCACAAGCGGCACTTAGCTCTGACTTCAAGAACCCAGCCCTTCACGTGACCCACTGCAGGGACAGTCGCAGATGAGGAGTTTGACTGGTGCCATACATCTCTCAAATCGGTTCTCTCCCTGGTAGGACCCACTACCTCCACAGGCTTAATAGTCATGTAGAAGGGTGGTGGAAGGGGTACCCGGTTACCCAAAATTAATGGTCGGGATATTGTGGTGTGGATCTTGCCCTCCTCTGCAGGGAGAGCGGGAGCAAGATCAAATCCAAACCCTCCACCACCACAGTGGCTGTCCCGAGAGTGTTATTCACACCAGTCTGCCTGTCCCCTGTGGCAGCTCTCTCCCCAACTTGTTTACCAATCACCCATTTGTGGGGTTTTTCTCCCTTCAAGCGGCCAACAGGGCGCATCACAGCAGAAATCTTGGATCACCATTTAGGAGGCATACTTTTTTGGGGGTGCCAGGTTTTTATTTTTTACTCTGTAGGCAGACATCAATTGGTGCAACAGCAGAGGGCAATTAGTGACCCTGATACTTTTATGGACAGTGTGTGTGTGGGGGGGGGGGAGGGGTGGCGGGTGGTTTGCTGGGGTTTAATTTCTGTGATATTTTATTTATCAGTTGACTGACCGCAGGCGATGTAGGGAAGGGACGGATACTTTTCTTCTTTTTGTGGGTGGAGGTTGATTTATTTTTGTTGTTTTGTTTTTCATTCAAGAATCTGACAGGGGGCACCACAGGGAATATTTTGGTATGCCCCTCCACCAGCGTCCAGTGGCTTGGGTACTTTTAGTCGATGCTGGGGATGCTTTTTTTTTTTTGTGTGTGTTCATTTTTATTTCTGCAGTTGACCAACGGGGCAAACACAGCGCAGGGTGTGCAGCTGCACAGGTACTTTTATTTTCTTTGCTATTTTTCTTTTTTTGGGGGGGGGGAGGGGGTTTGCTGGGTTTTTTATTGTTCCATCATGCGCCCAACAGGGGTTTTGGTACTTATGTAGTATCTGGGCTGCCGATTTTGAAATCGGGTCCATCGCATCGCATACGACCATATCGCATGCGATGCGATGCGAAGGACCCGATTTTTTCATAGGATTCAATGTTAAAATGGACTGAGTCCATTTTAACATGGAATTCAATGGGAAAAGGGGTCCTTTTCATACCCCTACTATCCAAGTGGGCATGGAGTTGGATATAAACCTGTGGCGAGCGTAGAGAGCCACCGAGCCCTAAGCGAGGCGAGCGTAGCGAGCCCCGCGAGGGGACACAGAATACCTTCCCCTCGCGGGGCTCGGTTCGCTCGCCACGCTTCGGGCTCGGTGGCTCGCTACGCTCGCCACAGGTTTATATCCAACTCCACTTGCATAGTAGGGGTATGAAAAGGACCCCTTTTTCCCATTGAATTCCATGTTAAAATGGACTCAGTCCATTTTAACATTGAATCCTATGGAAAAATCGGGTCATCGCATCGCATGCGATATGGTCGCATGCGATGCGATGCGATATCGCATCGCATCACACTGATTGTATGCCTTAAGTTAAGGCATACAATCAAAAAATCGGCAGCCCAGATACTACATAAGTACCGGGGTTTTTCTCCTTCAAGCAGACAATGGGTGGCACCATGGCAGGAATTGTGACATGCCGTTCTGACAGCATCCGACAACCCAGGTAATTTTGTGGGGTTGTTTCTTTTTTCCCTGTTTTGTAGGATTGATGTTTTTTCCTTTTTTCTTCAGGCAAGCGGTAGCCTTCACTTGGCAGCCATGATGTTTATTTTATAAAAAAAAATGTTTTTATTTTGTCTGCTTTGTTTCTTTTCTCCAGGCAGTCAACAGGGGGCACCACGACATCTAATCAAATGACAACACCAGTGCCTACATTTAGAGGCCAGGCTAATATTCCTTTATTTGGGTTTATTTTTGCTTCTTCAGGTGGCCATTAGGGGGGCTAAGTTGGGGATCAGGGAACAATGCAGGTTTGATGGCATTTTTTTAAACTGCCGCCTACCTGTGGTTGCCTAGGACCATGGTGAGGAGTTGGCATTGGCTTTGTTTGTCTGTTGTTTTGCTTTTAAGGCAGCCACCAGAGGATCCACTGCCAATCCAACCACCTGACCCCTAAGATAGCTTGCAACGGTTTCCCAGATAAACGGAGGTTGGAGGTGTCTTTGCCGTTCCTCTGACTGCGATCTCCCCCTCACCACACATGTGCCCTTTGCTGAGCAGACACCAGGGAGGGACATTTGAGCTGCAGCTTTCCCATGGAGGTGGCCACAGTGAGAGGCTTGGGGAGGAGAGAAGAAATACATGGTAAAGCTTTTCCCATAAGGGAAAGTAAAAAAGAACTTTGAGGAGAGAGTTCAAGAGGGCCTGAAACTGTCATCTGTGGAATTATATTTGTTAATTACCTCATATAGCTAACAAGGAGTGCCATGGTGTGGACCACATGTGGGGTCCCCCGGGCCCGGGTACATATATTTTTTAAAGAGGGGGATTTTAGTGGTTTTTTTTTTAATTGCCCTCATGTGGCCCCAACAGTGGGCGCTGCAGCAGGAAACGCATCCTGGTTCCCTGGTGTCTGCATGCTGTGGCCCATTTACATAACAAAATGTGAAAAACCTATGTCGACCTAATGTGTGTCAAACTTAATAGTGTTGACTTAATGACTGAATACCTTCTCCATGAAGGGTTTAGCACATTACCTATATGACATACTTCCATGTTGCATAATGGTTAATGATAATGATGATAATGCTCATCATAATTGGCTGAGCTCTACGCCAGCAAAAATTATAAATGGAACACTGATGCTCATCTGGATGACATATGCCTTAAATATTTAATAGTAAATAAAAATTGTAGACTAAATCAATATTAATTAACTGCAAATATAGGCCTTGCATAAAGCCACTTTATTATGCTAAAATAATGGAATTCAGCTATTATCATGACTCTATAAATATTGAATAATTTAAACTTCAATTTGATAATGTTTTTGCCAAGTTTGAATCTATTCAAGAAGAAGATACACACACACATACACTCAATGCTTATCATCATAAAATACCCCCCAAAAAACATACGCATAAAATAAGCTAAAAATGTTTATCAGAAGCAATAAGAATTATGCATACATTAAACAGGGTTTAAAATGAATGATCAATGCCACAATATTAGATCTAAGTGTAAAGAAACAGGCCAGTAACCTTTGCAGCTTTCATTTTCAGGGATACTGTACATTATCAGAATTGGTTACAGCACTTACAATCTCATTTGTATGCTTTTTAAACCTGAGAATGTCTGGTAATCTCTATTGTGTAACAATTAATTAATGTTGGTTGGTAGCTATGATTAAGGCTCTTGGTGATTATATTTGCTATACATATTAAACATACTGTATTTTAGTAAAGATACTTATTTTTTTATTTTTTAATCAGTATTGAAGGCCATTTCATGCATTTTAAGGTTTATTTGAGTCCTGAGAGAGTACATCAGGACTACCTTTATTACATGCTTAAGTGCAATATGTATACAGGTTGAGTATCCCGTATCCGAATATCCCTTATCCGAATTATACCGAAAACCATACATTCCAGAAAGTGAAAAAAAATATTTTTTTATGCTAAAAACTTACTGGGTACATTTGTAACAGCACTACAGGGGACATGATATGTAACTGGCACTATGGGCCTTATTCTAGTTCACTCTTTCTGACAAAATCCTTCTTAGATGGACAACCATGTGCACTGAAGGGGGGGGGGGCAGATGTAAAATGTGCAGAGAGAATTAGATTTGGGTGAGTTATTTTGTTTCTGTGCAGGGTAAATACTGACTGCTTTATTTTTACACTGCAATTTAGATCTCACTTTGAAGTAAAACCCCACCCAAATCTAATTCTCTCTGCACATTTTACATCTGCCCCCTGCAGTGCACATGGTTTTGTCCATCTAAGAAGGAGTGAACTAGAATAAGGTCCTATATATGTACAAGAAAATTATTGCTTGGCATTCAAATTTAGTATCTGAGATAGTACACAAACTTTGCTTCATGTTTTGAAACCTTGTTTTATGCACAAATAAAATGTAAAACAAATGCAAGATACTTCAAAATATATCATTGAAATATAAAAATATTCCGAAATACGGATTAATCCGTTATCCAAAAATGTCCTGGTCCCGAGCATTTTGGATAAGGGAAACTCAACCTGTATTGAGAGTCATCTTACTAGGAGTTATGCTATCTATCTATCTATCTATCTATCTATCTATCTATCTATCTATCTATCTATCTATCTATCTATCTATCTATCTATAGATAGATAGTAGACAATTATATGGCCCAGAGTGGGCACTGTTATAATGCAGTGTATGGACCTCCCAATATCAGATATGTTGTTAAGTGGCCTGAAGGCTTACCATATATTAGCAAATATATGTAAAGGGGTGTAAACACGCTTCGCTTTTGACAGGTATCAATATCGACAGGTTGCAATATCGAATCAAATGGTTTTTGAGATGCTTTCGATTTGATTCGATGCGCACTCCTGTTTTCTCTATATCGAAAAGAAAAATAGATTGTGCAGGCAAGAAAATATCAAATTCGATCCAGTAAATCGAATGTGTACACTGTGCCTTGAATGCACATCGAATTCGATATTGAATGCTAAAGTGCAGATCGAATGTGAAATCGGATGGAAAGCAAATGCAAAATCGAAAGGGGGTGGAATTGGGGAAACCAAAAGCAAATCAAAACGAAAATAAAATCGATGCGTGGCTACACACCTTACCTAAGTTCTGTTAATTACCTAATCTTATTGTTAATGCCCCTTGGTGTGCTGGGAAAAAAAAAAACATTTGTCTGGTGAGTATGGATTCCTCTGGAACTGCATACCTCAGAACTTTACCAATATTCTCAGGACAGTCCCATTGTTCTGAACTGTTTTAATGCCCCACCTGTGGGTAGCAGTGTCTATTAGTGGGGAGAGGCAGTTGTGGAAACCTTGTCACTCACTGCTCTGCTCAGCAGAGCAGCAGTAAATAGACACTGTGTGCATGTGCACAGTGTCTGTTCACAGAAGTGCAGGGACTGGGGACATGCCAGCATCTCTAAGAATGCTGGCCATGCCCTAGTAATGGCAAATGAAGGCACGACTTGAGATTGCGGCATTGCTGCAAAGCCATACGCTTTTATAGCAGCTATACCCTTTTTTTCTGAGAAGTCCAGAATCTGCTGTTCCCGATGTTGGGAGGTATGGGTACAAACTTCCATGCTCAAAAGTACTGCTATTAACTTCTCCTCTTAAATGCAAGTCAAATTGTGAGTCTTCCTCTGGGAACTTCCTGTTTCCTGGACAAGTTGATGGATGCAGCCTGTAACCGCTATGGCAGGGTCACACGGTAACAGTATAGCAGCCATCTGGCTGGAGAAAAAACATTAAACAGTAGTTTACAAAATCTAGGCTATATGACATTTTCTGCATGTGAGGTACCAGTGAACAGCTGGTCATGTCCAAAAAGATAACAATGCTCATTCTGATGTATAATAATTCAGTGAATATAGCCAGAAATTCACTAGTTAAATCTAAAAGTTTATTTGGCCACTATGATGTATTTTCCTTGATATTAATGCCATTCTTCGCATTTTACTCATCAGGTTCAGCTATTTTTATTATTATTTAGTAGTGACAATTTCACAACACTGAATTTTAAATGCGTGTCTTCATGTCTTCTCTGACCTGGCAAGCTTAGATTTCAGAAGCATTATAGGTGAAAGGGATGTATTGCTACAATTGTGTTTTCTTCTTATGTGCTTGGTTGGAAGTCAGATGTAGGGTTGAACTGTCACTTACTGACTGCTTCCCATTATTACCCTGTTACCTCCAGTGACAAAAGCCAGCTCACCTCACAGACCACACTGCAGATGTTAAAGCTATTGCAATATCACAATTTTAAACAAAGGCAATAATACTTAATATAACATGTAAGGGCCATGTGGCTATAATGGATTTTTCGAACAATTAATCTGGTGACAGTTTTGGTTCGAAAAACAATAAAAAAAAATCAAAATTCCGTACCTCAGAAAATAATCTAAAACTAGTGGGAACACGATCAACTTTTTTTTTAAAGGAATAAAGCAACATATGTCAATTTTATTTGATTAGGCTACATTCTGTAGGTATGAAAGCTTAAATTGCAACTAAATGACATCTCGCTGTTCCTGATGTTGTCTAAGAAATTTAGTCCTCTTCTTCAGACTTTGTCTTGGTGTCAACCTTTCTGCATTAAAGTGTAAAGAACTACAGAACTCACATTGAAATAACAGAAGACCTAGACTATAATAACTCACAGAAAAATCAGGATTCCATGTGCATTGAAGGTGTGGTTCACATCTTATACAGTAGCTGGCACCAAGAGAGGAATAACTTCTACTTCTTTATCTGAGTGTTGAAGTCCCAGTTGGTTCAATATTTCACTGATGTTTGAAATGGGGGGTGTCAATACCACATTTAATTCAGGTAAGTCAAGGTTTGCCATCAGAACATCCATTTTGGTTGACTGTCTAGAAGCTGATGGCTGAGGCCTGGATAGTCTGTGCATATTGGTTTGGTTGTAAATGTTGTTGGAATGAGATTTGCGTTCCAAATATTTTTCATTCTCTCTAGTCTGAGACATATAGTTGCAACCCATTATACTCTCACACCTTCCAGTAAGGCTCTTACAGTTTTTTTGCAGGGCATAAATCCTGTTTGGTATCACGGTAATCGTGCTGCTCACGTATGCCACTTACCGGCATACTGGTGAACTTTGTGGGACAGAGTACTGACCATAGGTAACCAGTCCAATTCCAGCTAGTACCATTGGTTCCCAGACCAAACATCCATAATCAGTTCAATACCAGCCTGTACCATTGGTTCCCAGATAGACCATCAATAACCAGTTCGATACCAGCCAGTACCATTGGTTCCCAGACTAACCATTATGGCAGGCCCAAAGGGCGCCTGCCATCAACTGGTGCAGAATCTGCAGTAACTCCTAAAATGCTAAGTGCTACCACAAACTGAAAATAGCCAAATAAGCAAACAATAAACCTGGGCTCCAAGGGGAGCACTTACGGTTTACCGGAGTGGGGAACTTGGCATGTGGCAGGGGTTCAGAAATGGCAGTAAGGTGTTCCCAGAAGCAGAGGGAACTGCAGCCCCCTGGCTTAAGTGCCCAACTGATGCATGGCACGCCAGCTCAGCGTTCCCCATTGCCTTAGCAACTCACTGGAGGAAGTGGCAATGCTGCCGGTGAGGCACCGGAGGTGCGATCTCCACCGGAGGCAGAAAGAGGTTCAGCATCTCTGGTTGCTGAGCAACCGGCACCAGAGACGCGATGCAGGCTGACAGGAGCACCGGTGTTCCCTGTCAGCCTGTAATGAGGAAGCCGCTGCTGCCTGTGGCTAACGTGTACCATTGGTTCCCAAATCTGCCATTTGCAAATAGTCCGACTCCATTCTGTGCCATCGGTAAATAGTCCGAAATCCAGTTCCTTTTCATCTCTGCCCTCCGTGTATCAGGTCTCATCTCCAGGTTATCATTATATCAAGTATCCAAGTTTTCATTACCTATCTCCCTCTGCTGATCCTCTTCGGTCACACCTGGGAACACAGTGGGGGTGGCTGGCTCTGCTGTATCAGTCCATTCCAGTGGTGCAGCAGTGCTCTGGCACATATCGGTCTGAGGATGACCTGCTCCGCTGTGCCCAGTTCAGTGGTGCTGTGCTGTCTTTATCAGTCTGGGAGTGACCTGCTCTGCTCTATCAGTCCAGTCCAATGGTGCAGTGCAGTTTTCACTGTGATGATGTCATTTGCCGGAAGGCCATTGGTGCTGCTCCTGATGAATATTGGGCTAAATTCAGACTTGAGTGCTGCATAGAAAATTTACAGAGCAGCAAATTATCAATGAACCGTTCATGCATATGGGCCAAAATGTGTATGCGCGATGCCTCCTAGCAAAGGAATCCTGCTACTTTTTTCTTTTACTTGACATTCGCAAGGTGATTGACAGGAAGTAGGTGTTTGGGGTGGTAACCGGCAATTTAGTGGGAGTGCCAAGAAAAATGCTAGGTGTGCATAGGAAAATACAGGCGCGCCCAACCATTTTAGGGGAGGGTGTGTGATGACAGCTCCAGTCCAGATACTGTATGCCTGTATTTATCGCCGCTGACAAGAAAGTCCCTGGCTACTCCTATCTTGTGATGACTGGTGACCAATAGAAAAATCATTCGATGGTGAGTGGCTTGCGACAGTATTTGGTAATTTTCACTCCGCTGTGAATTGTGAATTCTTTTCTAGCCATACAAATCCATTCACGTCGTGATTTCTCTATAGCGGGGCAGAGTCTACCTGATTGCTTGCCAAGCAGCAATCAGGTCTGAATCAGGCCAATTGTATTTAGTTAAAATAGATATTGAATAATTGCAAGTGCAATACTGAAGAGTGGAATGTTATATAAAGAAAGACATGTGGTGCAGATGCACACTCCATATTATTAAATCAATAATAGAGGCTCTTGGTATATTAATTGGCCAAGAAATATTTGCCCACCAACCAGCTTCACGGTGGCCTCATTTCTGGTGGGTCCCTAATACTAAGAATCTGGGGCGCGGAACCCCAAAAAGGCCAGCATAAGCCAGTCACCCCAGGGCAGCACACAAGTGAAAAACTAAGCTATAAATGTGTGTTAATAAGAAAGAAGCAGGAGCTAGAGGTTAAAAAGTGTAGTGCTAGGAAGTATAATATTAGTGAAAATAAATAGTGCTAAATAAATGTTAGGGTGTGCCACCCCGAAAGCAACTCGGTTACACCAACCCAAGGGGAGCCGCGCCCCAAATCCATCTCCAAGACTAGCAATTAGTGTAAATTTTTAGGTCTTACCTTCATTGTGCCCTCAGTTTGCAGTCTGTGGCTACCAGGGACCTAACTGGTGAACTAATGTTCAGATCAGGTGGGCGGGGTGCTACTCTAAGTTGAAGGAGTCCCAACCTTCAGGTGTACAGGTGTACACAATGTTAGCTTATGGGGGGGGGGGGAGGGATCTTAGGATGCACACCCGATTTACATGAGGTGCTATCATGCTGGGACTTGTAGTTCTGCAAAGAAAGACATGTGGTGCAGATGCACACTCCATATTATTAAATCAATAATAGAGGCTCTTGGTATATTAATTGGCCAAGAAATATTTGCCCACCAACCAGCTTCACGGTGGCCTCATTTCTGGTGGGTCCCTAATACTAAGAATCTGGAATGTTATATAATGTATATCTATTATGGCACCTAATAATATATGACAAATTATATATAGTGTATGTGAGGTTACGGGGTTCCTCAATCACTCAGACACAGAGCAGATGAAACCAAAATACGGTTTATTTTTCCACAGCACACACAAGTAGATAAAAACAGGAACACGAGGCAAAATGTAGCATATAAACGGTATCCTGGTAGCAGTCCAAGTCCTTTTAGCATCACAGTTCCAAATCACAAAACTATCACTTTTTCCACACAGCAGTGATAGCAGAAACCTGTATAAGTCCACACAGCACCGGACGCACCACACCAGAGCCTAGTAGGATGCCCACCCCGGGCAGACGATGTGTTCCACAAGATCCCGTGGCAGAGTATGACCTCTTAGCCAGGATTGCGACTAACACAAGGAGCTGGCATGTGTACAAGTCATTTTAAAACCTAAATTCCCACGGTGCTTGAACCATCAGTGGGTCCGGATTGGTGGATTCAAGAGTCAGGTATATCCCCCCAGGTAATCTACAGCTGTCCATCTGCTGCTGCATCCCCTGCTGTGTCCGGTTCCACAGTGTCTACTAGAGTCCAGAAAGGCACAAAGGAGTGTCAATAAAAGGAACAAATACAGGCTGATTGCGTTATGTGCTGATCACCCCCTGTGAATATTATAACCCTCCTGTAAATAGCAGGGTAATTGGATCACCCCCTGTGGACATAGCCTTTTGGTGAAATTATACACTTTTCTTTCCTGGGTATTTCCTGTCAGACCATATATGGGTAACAGCATCTGATAGCAGTCTAATACTATGGTTCTGGAAATACACACAGATATGGGGAATCAAGACATATACGGAGAACAATAGGGTACAGACGGACTAAAAAGTACATTAAGCACTATACATAATAAAATATCACAATTACAGTCTTACTGTGAGTCTGATAACCTCACAGTGTACAACTGCAAATAGTTTTAAGGGGCTAGATGTCTACAGTCCATGAAATATATCCAGGCAAAATGTAAATGACTTCCAAGCGATAAATGATCCTGGCTCATTTAATCATATGCATTCTATTCTTTAGGAATATAAGCCAATTGTCCCACCTTGCAGAGCCTTCTATAATATATTCAGGTTTTAAGTACAACCATTAGTGATTCGAATGAGATAGAAACATGGATTAACAATTCTATTTGCTCTAACATAGTTATCCAAGTCATGCATAATACAGGATGAGCAATAACGCTTCATAGATATATCCCACACTGTGATTCTGGGGATTTGGTAGCCAGCTTACAGCATTTGCTACACTTTATAAATATTTTAATCAATGAGATACTGGACTCTTCCAAGTCCCTTCGTGGTCGCCATTAGTATAGAAGAAGGAATCTTACATCCTGCCTTATGCAATCCTCGGTTACATGATACCCAGTCACATGACTGTCTCCAGCCAATAGAGAAGAGAAACACAACTACCAATCACCAGGCCGCAGCAGTGGAAGGCTGGGCAGGGATGGGGCAGGATGCCATGCGCCCAGGGCCGCTTTATTAATTGGTGCCGCGGGCCACCTTAAATACTAAAAAGAGCCCTGGTGGTCCAGTCTATACAATGTGTCGGAATTCTGTGCCTGCCAGCTTTTGCTTTCACTCGCCCGCTGCCTGGCCTATTTCCCATTTATTATTCACTCTGACATGGCGCCTGCTGGCAGGAGGTGGAGGGTGACAGAGACTAGTGGTGCCACTGGCACAGTTAAGTCCCACACCCCCACCTTGTGCCCTGGCTGGTAATGCCCAGGCCGCAGCGACTGACCCAGGACTCCAGGAGGCAGTGACAGTCCCACCTACCCCCCTCTCCACCGTGTGAACTGGCCAGCAGTGTGCAGGCCCCAGCGACTGGCCAGGCTGAGGCCCCAACTCAGGACTCCAGGAGGCAGAGCATTGCAGCAGCTCAGTGAAAGGGGACAGTCAGAGTCAAAGAAGACATTCGGTGCCCTTACTTTCACCCAAGCGGCCCCAGGAGCAGGTAGCTCAGCAACGGGGAGAGGAGACTTGGTGGCGTTCCATGATGCAACCCCTGGCATTGAACATTCAACCCTAGGCATTCTAGCATGCAACCCCTGGCATCAAACAAGAAACATAGCAATGAGCATGCAAGTAAGTTATGTTATGTGGCACAAAATGTAATAGGCATTATGGTGTGTGGTATTATATGCAATGGGCATTACAGTGCGGCATAATGTGTAATGGGCATTACATTGGGCCTTATTTTAGTTCACTCTTTCTGACAAAATCCTTCTTAGATGGACAAAACCATGTGCACTGCAGGGGGACAGATGTAAAATGTGCAGAGAGAATTAGATTTGGGTGAGTTATTTTGTTTCTGTGCAGGGTAAATACTGGCTGCTTTATTTTTACACTGCAATATAGATCTCACTTTGAAGTAAAACCCCACCTAAATCTAATTCTCTCTGCACAAGTTACATCTGCCTCACCTGCAGTGCACATGGTTTTGTCCATCTAAGAAGAAATTTGTCAGAAAGAGTGAACCAAAATAAGGCCCATTGTTTGGTATTATGTGTAATGGGCATTACATTGTTTGGTATAACAGGTAATGGTTATTATGGTGTTTGGTATAACATGTAATGGGTATTACTGTGTGTGGCATAATGTGTAATGGGCATTACGGTGTGTGGCATGACATGTAATGGACATTATGGCACAAGGCATAATGTGTAAGAGGTGTGTGACGTGTAACAGGTATTGCGGTGTAAATTTTCGCTGCGCATTGTCCCTATTTTTAGTTTGCCTGGCTCCTACACTTTTATCCTGACTCCTACATTAACAAAACATTTGTTAAGCCCTGGCATAACATGTAATGGTCATCACGGTGTCTGTCTTAACATGTACTGGGCAACATGTGTGCATAATGTGTAATGGGGATCACAGTGTGTGGTGTAATGGGCATTGTGTTGTGTGGCATAACATTTAATGGTCATCACAGTGTGTGGCATGTGTAATGGGCATCATGAGTGTGGCATAAAGTGTATTGGGCATTACAGTTTACTGCCAGAGTAAAATGTGCGATAAAGTGTGCGACAAACCTGTGACCTGTTATCTGCAAATCCATTTGCAATTACTTACTACCGAATGAGTTTCCTACTGTGTGCAGTCTGTGTGTAGCTCAGGACTTAGGGGGTTATTCTGGTTCGTACATTATGAACGTACGCCGGCGGATCTGGTTTTTTTTGTTCTGCGCATGCGTACCTTCCGCAATGCGCAGGCGCGGCAACTTCACAACGCTCACGGACAGGTCTTTCCATGCGAAAAAACCTGTCCGCAAGAGTACGGTCATTGTGGGCAGCATAGGGGCGTGTTGAGGGGAGCGGCCGAAATAATGAGGGAAACTGGGCGTAAACATGGGCGTACACGGGGGTGTGCACAAAAATGTACGGTGCTACAACCGCTCGATCGGCGAAAGCACCGTGCATTTCGGACATAAAACAGGCGGACGGCAACGATAGCTCCAGACCACCCCTACAGATACCGTATGAGAGCGGACGCCTGGGTCTGCTAATTAACGCTAATTACTACTCAAACTCAGACACCTGAATGTATTAAACAATGCTGCAGCCTATTAAGTCCAAACCATTATTTCACTACCTGCAAGCCACACACAGCCCTCAAACACATTGGAAGCATATATTTCTACACTTCTCTACATGTAAAGGTTGGTTTCATTTTAGCTAAGATTAATTTTAAGACCTGTTTACATATGTCAAGGTAGTTAGTTTATAACCATTTACACACATTCAGTAAGTGTTTTAATATACTTTAAACAGCAGGACACTCAATCTGCACAAGTCGACATGTGTCAACCTTTTCACTCTTATACAAACATAGTTTTTGGGTTATGCTAAAAATACATAAACCACATCTAAAAACTACAATGATGTTTCAGCAATGTCCTAAGGCCATGGCCACTAGTTTGCACACAATCTTTGTATTGTAGCCAAAATACATAACTTAACCACTTTTATATCTGCTATGAATTGGATGTAGCACACTCTGGATGTAAGATGCCACCAATAACATTATTGCAATCACATCTCTCTAACAAAGGATCCTAACATCTGCATATGACACAGATAGCTCATATTTTAACAAATATTTTATCATGTTTGCACACAAACAATTTTATCATGCTTGGTCGACTCACACATCTTTAACATACCTATGCCAAGACCTGACTTTTTTTTTGTGTAGGACACATATGCATTCCTACACAAATGTCACTTTGGCCCCTTGTTTGCCTACCTCACCCACTCCATGATGAAATCATTGTTCTGGCCCTGCTTTTAAATACTAATGTAGGAATTAACTCACCTACACAGAAACTGCTTTCTCCTATCAAGTTGCTCTGCACATGTGCTGACACAAACAAATTAACAGGTAAATGGTGGATATGAACATGTGCATGGCCATGGAGAGGGTTATACATGGCAAGCTTGAACAACACTTCACTAAATGCACCAAAAGACCAAGGTCAGTAAGTACACATAAATGTATTATTTGGTTGACACAAGAAATTACACATACAACACGTGGTTTTTAATTGTGAATAAGAATTTATTTGCTGTTAAGCATCACAGCTTTTTAAAAAATTGAATGATATAAATAATAACATAAATAATATAATTACAAAAATAACAATCTAACAGAACAAGAAGTTGTATATCTACAAACATGTGTTTCC
The DNA here is from genome assembly GCF_055691185.1 of Crinia signifera. Lineage (NCBI taxonomy): Eukaryota > Metazoa > Chordata > Amphibia > Anura > Myobatrachidae > Crinia > Crinia signifera. The sequence continues at coordinate 131,664,662 of NC_139219.1, forward strand.
CAGCAACTGCAATGGTGAAATAAATGTGGTCACCGGAATACGACCTGCAACACCCAGGGAGAATACTAAGCACGATACACACCAGCAAAAATAAACCCTGCATTTCAAGAGGTCAAATTAAACAGATTACTGCCCTTGGCACGAGAATGGATAGATTTAGAACTCAGAAAGTGGATCCCCAGTGCAAATGAAAACATTTGGGGTGCAAACACAGAGGAAGTGACTCAGGTGTCATTATTTTGGCCCTTTTTTCCCCTTCTTGGATGGGGCCCTGGGGACAGGGGCCTTGGGGACAGAAGCCTTGCGCCGTCTTTGGCCAGTGGACACAGGAAGGTCAGCAGATGTGGAAGGTTGTGGAGCAGCTTGGGGTGGGGCAGCAGATGGGGTGTCGTCCCTTTGGGACCTGGCGGTGGTGACCAGCTCCGCCAGAATGTCATTGTGGCGGCTGAGTTGTTGTGCAATGCTTTGCATGCCAGCAGCCAGAATGTCATTCTGGCAGTTGAAGGCCTCAAACTGCTGCCTGTTTGTGTCCTTCCAATCCGCCAGGAACTCCCCAAACTGCTGCTGCTGCCACCCCTTGCTGCTCGATCCTATCCAGCATCTCGACCCACCTGGCATCCCATGTGGCCTGTGGCTGGGGGGCTCGTGTTGGTGGAGGCTGGTGCACTTGCTCCACTTGTGGCTCTGAAGGGGAAGATGCTGCCGGTTCCTCAGGAGTATCTGCTGGGTCTAGGAGAAAAATTTTAAACAATGTCACCATCACATACACAAACAATATCTCTTACCACAAACAATGCATTACTGTAAATTACCGTCAAAAGCAGCAGCAAAGACCTCCACCGGGAGCTCACTATACATATTGGATACCCCCCTGACCTCGGCCACATCAACCACATCCAACGTCTCCAGCTCCAGGGGGGTATATTCCAAACTGGTTGGCATAGGCCCCCTCCCGGTGGACATGCTGTGTTTGTACCGGTCAGTCATCTTCCTCTTCAGTATAGTTTTGAAGTCTGTCCACCTACAAAATAAAAAAAAAAACATCATGAGATATGTGCACCACTGTGCTACTGAACATCATTACTACGTTACATTTCCTACTGTGGGTGATATGTTTTATTTTCTGCCTACGTTTGCCACACACACATTTATGTAACCATTATGAGGCATTACAGTGTCTCATATCACTCATTAGGCTGCTAAATGCACATACATATCTCACTATGCTGAAATGACAGCAGCCATGGCCAAAGTGTGATCCTCCAGCTGTTGTGAAACTACACATCCCACCATAGCTTGCCAGTGTTGATATTATGGAATAATGAAACTATGGGAGGGCATGCTGGGATGTGTAGTTTCTCAACAGCTACATGTGCACAGTTTGGACATCCTTGTTTCATTAGCATCATATGGAACATGTTACTACAACTCTTTTTCTAAAACACACTTGCTGTTGTCCCATCACATACTTCACATGAGCAGAACTGTGCCAATAACCTCACATCACACCAATGGTGCATGTTTCATATATAAATGTTGGTTATTAGACATGGTTGTGTTCACATGTGTCATTGAAGTGTAGCACTATCTACAAACACACCTTTCTATTATTCACAAAACGTACATGTAACATATGTACACACATATTTCATTATCAGGGGGAGAAACACACTTGCCTTTTCTTCACTGACACCACATCCCTTTCCACTCTTGACACCTGGTTCACTTCCGCTGTGATCTTCTCCCAAATCTTTAGCCTTGCACTGGGAACCGGCTTCCTGGGAGCTAATTCTATCCATTCTCGTGCTCGGGGCACTAAAACTCTCAATTCTGCCTCTTGAAATGCAGGGTTTCTCTTTTTGGTGGTGGTATCCTGCTCAGTACTCGGCTTAGATGTTGCAGGTAGTTTTTTGGTGGCCCCAGTTCTCTCACCATGCAGCTGCTGGGTCACACATGTTTGCAGAGATGCAACCTCTTGTTCTGACTGGTTGATTGGCCCTTGTTGAGCTGGTGCAGTTGTAACAGTGCCTGTTAGTGAGGGGCCCCCTTGCTCTTGGGCCCTCCTTCTCTGCTCCTGTTCCCTCTGTCTCAAACTTTCAAGCAGGGATTCAGCTCTTGCTCTCTGTAGGGCGTCCTCAGCTGCGGAATCATCTGAGCTTGACATGTTTGCAGCAAATATGGGCTGCATCTGACTGGATATTTATATGCTAAACTCCCGCCTTGAACAAGGGGCGTATATTTTTGACTGCAATGTAGTAGCTAATTTCCGCCGATAATTCCCGCCGATAATTACCGCGTAAATTGTGCAGGTCTCAATGCACCTGAGCATTCACCTGTATATGAACATACACAGGTTGTTGACCATTGTGTGCTACATGGTTAAATGTGTGCACATGTCATTCCAATGATCAGTGTTTTCAGGTGGTCTCTGTTGGAGTACGTGTATGCTTTCTTAGCCAAATTTTAAAACATACCAACGTTACAATGCTAACATTTGTTATGTGTATTAATTTTCCATACACCAACATGTTGTATGTGCGTTGTTATAAGCGTATGTATTAGTACATGGTTGCGTGTATAATTTTTCGCACACTGTATATACAGAACGTGTCTACCTACATTGAATGCATAATGTATGTTCTGGTGTGCATATCGGAACGGTCCGCGAAAGTTTTCATTCGCATACATATTGTTAATGTAAGATGGATTAATAAAGTTAACAATAAAAAAACTAGGTTTTAGACCAATCAGCAACCACCAAAAGTTATATATGTACCTACAATTAATAACTGCGACATTGCCAATATGTCTTTGACACGGGCTGCCCCATTTTCAAGGGAGGAACTGCTGGCCTTGGTCTATGTAATGGACCGTCGCCTGGGGGCCAGGGGCCCTTATGTCTCCAATATGGAGAAGCGCCGGGCGTATAACGCTGCCCGGCGCTTAATTTACGCCAGGACCCACATCCAGAGAAGCCTGGGGCAGGTGGAGAGGCGTTGGTCGGACCTGCGCCGCCGGCAGTCAGTGCTTCTATGCACACTTCGGTGGCATATTAGTCGATGTAAGTATATATTTATTCACAAATATGTATGCGTTTTTTGCAATGGTTTCAGGAATTACTTTTAAAATGTGCATGAGTATGTGGGTGTATGTGGGTGTATAGGGGTGTATAGGGGTGTATGTGGGTGTATAGGGGTGTATGTGGGTGTATAGGGGTGTACGTGGGTGTATAGGGGTGTATAGGGGTGTATGTGGGTGTATGTGGGTGTATAGGGGTGTATGTGGGTGTATAGGGGTGTGTGTGGGTGTATGTGGGTGTATAGGGGTGTGTGTAGGGGTGTATATGGATAAGGTCTGATTTTGTGTGTAGCAGATCTTATAATTATCATGAAAAATTTTAAAACAAAATGTAAATGTATCATTTATATTTATATGACCATGACTAATGTAATTTTTTCTTTCACTCCTTTTCATGAAACGCAACCTTCAATATCTATACCATCAACATGAACATTTCAGCACGCGCAAGGGCACGCATGAGGGCCAGAGAGGATGCCCAGCTGCAGGATGCCCAACTGCAAGAGGCCCAGCTGCAAGAGGCCCAGCTGCAGGAGGCCCAGCTGCAGGAGGAGGATTTGGAGGAGACCACCTTGGGGCCTGCTGGTACCCACACCATCTCCCCCTCCACTTCCAGCAGCCACTCTTCCACCCCCAGCCACTCACCCACCCCAAGCCACTCTCCCACCCCCAGCCACTCACCCACCCGAGGGAAATTTTCCTAACCCTCTTTTATTTAAATATTCTTTTTTCCAGACTGGAGGCCCTTCTTTAATTTTTTTTACCCCCCCTTCAAAAATTTTGTCACAAATAAAAGTTTATGTACAGTTAGAAGTTACCTGTGTTTTTAATCATAAATATGTTATAAGGTTTGTAAGGGCAGGTACATACAGATGTGTAAGGTAACTTATATTTGTAATTTGAGGTGAGCGGTAACAAATTGATGTGTGAATGTGTGTGTTTTTAAGTTAAATAACACATAGTGAAAAAGCATGAATGTTTAATGTTGTTAGATTAAAACATCACACATAACATCAGGGTAGGTATACATATTAAAAATTCGGATCAAACTAATTATGGACATAATTTAGTACATACACACAAACAACACCATGACTTTATTTAAAAGTAACAGCAATGTGGGGACACATAGATAGTGATTAAAATGCAACATTAGAACATAATAAATATACATGTAAGGAGGGTTAAAATGTATTTTTATTAGGGTGTTCATTAAGGTAGACAATTGAGGTAATAGAAAACAATAATTGAATAACAATTAGAATAATTCATTTAATTGTCTTAATCATAGTTGAAAGGCTAGATTAGCAGGGCCATATACGTGAAGGGTATGTCAGCGTGCACAGACGTACGCTCAATCTCACGATCGGTGACAAAGGCTGGGTTTTCCATTGAAAACAGGCGAGACCCGTCCGTGCACGGTGGCTTAACGCTCAGATAGCCGTAAGATGTCGGTGTGACAGCGGAGGAGACCCGTCCGTATACGTTGGCGTACGCTCTGTTGTACGCCAGTTATCGGTGTCTGAGGAGATCCGTCCGTGTACGGTGGCGTAAGCTCAATTGTATGCCACTCCCCTTTGCCGGTCTTTGTGAACGTCCGTATGCGGTTATTTTGTGGGTGGACTTCCACTCACCGTCCGCGTACGGGAAACATATGGTGATGCAGAACGTACGTACGTTTGGCCGCCCAAACCAGAATAAGGCCCTTACTCTGCTGCTGCAATAGAAACAGTTGGATCGGGGCCGGAGCTGATGTCACAATTATGGGCCAGTGCTCTGGACTTGCCCTCCAAGGCTAAAAGTTGCCAGCCCCTGGGCCGCAGATGCATCAATGATGTGGCAGCAACGGTTTGGTACCTAGGAACGAACAGCGCAATATAAGAAGCAGCACCACTGTGGTATCTTATATAATGCAGTAGCTGAATCGAGGATTATCTTCATCCGCTCATATGTAATGCAGTATTCTCACCAGTATCCCTCTGTACTACCTTCCTTTTTTTCGGGCATTTTACAAAGGCTTTATTTTTCCATAACTAACGGTACACATAGGACTATATACAAACCTGCCCCACTGTATTTTACTCATTCACGGTACCTTCGCGACAGGTACTGCTCATCTCCTATCAATACTTCATAGCAAATAGGAGACAACAGCATAGTACTCTGCGGACTAAGGACACCATCCCATCTTTTATATACAGCACCATTAGGTGCTCTTTCATCTGTAACCTTTAGGCGTTTCACTCTGCCTATGCAAATACGCTGCCCATTCCCTATAGTGACACGGAAAGTAGACACTGTGGGCGAGATTTAGTGGGTTTACCGTTTTTGCGAAAATGCGATTTTTTTCACAAATCGCACTATATCGCTGTTTTTTCAAATCGCATTTTTTTGTCAGAAATCGCATATTTAATGGCTGGCGTAATGCCGCCCGAAAAGTGCGATATATGGCGATAAACGGTGATATGGTGCGAATTGAGCCGCAGTAATATGCCATAAAAGTGCGATTTCTGGGTTAGGTCATGTGCATATTTGCGGCCAACCGGAATGCGATTTACAACAATACACCTGATCAGCCCATACAACATGCAAACCCATTGGCCCACCTTAGTCCCTTGCAATACACATCACACCCCCTATATAAAGGGGCGCAGGCGCCATTTTACCCTTTGAAAGGGAGTAAGGCATTTGATATGGACAGGAGAGGAGGAGTGCTAAGGTGCAGAGGAGGCAGAGGGACAGCCAGCTTGGGCCCAAATACCCCAACCACTGGGAGAGGTAGGGGAGTGAGAGGCAGTACTGTCAGAGGCAGGACAGCGACAGCAGCATGCTCCCAGGAAGAGCTGCGCCAGGGAGAGGCCACATGGTGGAAGCTGAGCAGGTGGATGTGGAGGAGGAGGAGGAAGCAGGCACAAGCCATGTGTCCTCACAGGGGGATGCAGTTAAAATCCCGGCGGTCGGGATCCCGGCGTTCAGAATCCCGACGCCGGAATCCCGACCGCCGAAATCCCGACCGCCAAAATCCCGACACATTCTCCCTCCTGGGGTGTCCACGACACCCCTGGAGGGAGAATAAATTAGTGTGCCGAGCTTAGCGAGGCACCGGGCCCGCTGCGTGGCGAGCCCGCAAGGGGGGGCGATCCACGTCCCCCCCTTGTCGGGATTCCGGCGTCGGGATTCTGAACGCCGGGATCCCGATCGCCGGGATTCAATACTGAATCCCTCACAGGAGGAACAGAGTGCCAGGCACACAGAGGAGGAGCTGCAGGAGGGAGATTATTCTGAGGTGGACTGGCCTCTGCAGGAGGAAACAAAAAGGACTGCCCGTAGGGTCGTCCGAGGGCGCTGTATATGGGGTGGGTGTCAAAAAAAGCTGCTACTTAAAGGGACTGAGTGGGTCCCTAAAAAAGAAGAGAAGCAAAGGAGAAATGAAGTAGCGCTTACCAATGAGAAATAATCAAAGTAAAAAACATTTAATTACATATATAATAAACATAATTCATATACACATAAGAACAATAAAATGGTACCATAAATATGGGGGGATAAAACCTCTCGTAGGCCCTCAATGAATGCCAATGTAATTGGAAAAAAGATGAAATAGGATCCGCTCCTATTTGTGCCGTCTGGGTATAGTCCCGAATGGAACAATAAAGTCCTTTTGGACTGGGGATGTTGGAAGTTTTTTCCACTGGATTCAATAATACACACAAGATGAGGGTATATTTACCACTGTGCATCCCTTGGGAGATTTGTATCCATGTAGGACTGCTGTAGCAAGCTGTTTTTCTCCGTTTGAAGGGGGGAGGTAGATGAAATTTCCTCCTGGGTAGGAATCACGATGAATGTGGAAAAGCAGGGTGACAATGTCCCGGACAATTGATATTCCAACAATAGGGATTGGAGACGGCTGGTTGGATCCTGATGCATATAAAATAACGATGGCAGTGAGGGGCTGTGAGAGGGAGCAGCTTCCAACGCGTTTCACTGCCTCTAGGGGCAGCTTTTTCAAGGATATATGGCCTCTGCAGGAGGAAGATGAAGCAGACTTGGAGGTGCTGGGGGAAGAAGCAGGACAGGAGGAGGAGGAAGAGGGCGGCCCGGAAAATGTGGAGGAGAAGGATGATGTAGCTCGTACAGCTAGTGGGAGGAAAGGCAGGTTCTCATACGAGGAGAATATGGCCCTGGTGCGTGCACTCTTGCCCCTGTATGACCGCCTGCTTGGTCCTCACCATCACCACACAAGTGTGGCAAGGAAGAAGGGGATATGGAACAATATAACCTCCGTGGTCTATGCAGTCAGCACACACAAGAGGAGTGTGCGCAACGTCAAGAAGCGATATAATGACATCAAGCGCCTCCTCAAAGCAAAGCCAAGCTTGCCCTGGAGAAGAAAGAGGCCTGTCGCACTGGAGGTGGACCTAGGCAGGAAGTCCGCTTTAAGGCCTATGAGAGGCTGCTTCGCAGAATCATCCCACCGGAGGTGCTTCCCGGCATTCACATTGCCAACACAGAAAGGCCCCCCACTCCGCCGCCAACTGGTAAGTGTCCACACATGTCAACTACACATTTTGCTATGTCATGTGCGCATGCAATTATGGGGAAATGGTTTATGTGCCCAATTGATTTGTGTCTGTGGAACTACATATCCCAGCAAAACCACATGTTTCTAGCTAGGGTTGCTAATTAATGGAGTGGGCATTTTGCTGGGTTTTGTAGTTCCACACAACCAATTAATGTGTGCTGTCCTTATCACTGTGGGCCTGCAGTGTAGATGATTGTTAATCCACATCAATCCTCAGGGTAGTTGAACAAACAATTTACAGACACTTTTACATGTGTAACCAGATGCTCTTTCCTGTGTGTACCAAATGGAGGGCAAAGATCCTGCACTGTCCAAATACTTAAATGAGCTCTTAAGTTCAAATATGTCCAAATATTCAAAATATCACAAGAGAACTATGGCTTGGTTTCAATGTATTATCCACATTTTTTAATAGTGCCAGTTAGGTGCCAATGTTAACACTGCAAAATGTCTTCCTCTTTCAAACAGCAGCATCTATGGAGTCCCAGCCAGCTGTTGTGCGCCATCACCCGCATCCGATTGTTCCCAATGTCCAGACTGCAGGTAAAATATCATACTGTTACACAAAGATATTGCACATTTCACACATGCCTGCCGCCAACACAGTAGCCTGTAACAAAACACAGCCAGCTCCACACGAATCAAATTCCAAAGGAAAAATAATATGTAGTCAGCCATGTAAAGTGCCTAACACATGCATATGACTGCTATGCCTATCATGTGATGTCACATCACATTACATTGCAGTGGCCGATGATAGAGTTAACAATGTTTACCTTAAAAAATTACCTTACCACACATGATGATTGTTTGGATGCATGAACACCATACAAAGGACTCAGAAACCAAAACAGCAATATTTGCTCAGGGAAATAAGTTAAAAACCACCCCCTGCGTGCACAATGCATGACCGGAACATCAACATTCCAAATAAGTTACCATGACCCACCAAACAGCATTCTGCATAGCATACTTACCACTGTTAGCTCATTTGTAGGACCTTCACAACCGATGCCAGAACCCACTGATCCCATTCAAGCAATGGAGGACATGAGTGAAATTATCCTGGAACCGGTGTCATCGTTGGATCCTGCACAACACAAAGCACACCCAGTCAATGTGGCCCCCTATACGCAGTCACATAGCCAGCAGCCCCCAATCATTCCAGCCACCAACACCCCCACTAATGCGGAGGAGTTGGCTCAATCCATCCATATCTTTAAAGGGAAACAAATCTCTTTTATGGAGATGCAGACCACCCAAATTTAAACCATTAAGGGGTATGTGCGTAACATAGGTCAACAAATGAGACGAATTTCCCAAAGTGTGCGTGCTAATGTAGGGACACAAATTCATCTTGTCTCCACATTAGACACACGCTTAGCCGAGATTGGACAAGCCATTCAGGGCCAAACTACTAATTTCCGATCACTAAATGCTAATATGGTAGAACAGACCCAAGCTATTAATGGGCAAACAACTGCGTTGATGTCCCTACACACCCATGAGTGGGTCCCCCACTACTCCCCCACATCGTAGTATCCGTACTAGGGGTGGATGTGGCACTAGTGTTAAGGGTGCTAATACCCATGCTCAATGAAAAAATGAGTAATGTTGTGTGCATTTACATTTAACATGTGCTGTTCTATCCTTCTACAGTCATGCTGTGTTTGTTATTCTGTAATGTTTCTATGCAATGGGCAAAGCCTAAATTTTTCCACAAGTAAAAATTATTTGCAGCCAGCAACCTTGTTGACATTATTTCCACATGTTTACACAGACAGTACTTTGAGGTCTTTTGAAATTGTGTCATTTTAGCACAGATGGGTCCTTTGGTTGTGTGTGCATAATTGTCATATTAATTGTAGTAAATAATGACATTTGAGGGGGATCAGCATTGGCCAGTGCATACTGTAGCTAGCCGCCAGTTGTTTTGATGAATTCCAACCACGTCAGATCAATGATCCATGTCAGCTCCATCCATTACCCCTATGTTAATTAGCATTTACAATAATTTCCACCAAGTAATAACTACTTACATTACAGTGTCACAGGTGTCATCATGTTGCCATAAACTATGCTGGGTTGTGGCAGCTTCCAGGTGTTGGGCATTATTGCTGGTCTGCTTCTGGCCAATGTACAGGGTAAAGAAAATATTTAAGGTAAACAATGTATGTGTGGTAAAGGTTGCCCTTTCCTATCCATTTTACACACCACAATTACCTGTGAAATGCTGAAGTATCATCTGTGTACGAACCACATCCCCCCTCCGCGTACTTCGCACTACAACATCTGTAGTTTGAGCTTCCTGCACGACTGCTGCATTGGCCACATCTACATAATTCGGTTGAACCAAAGCTATGTTATGCATCATGCAGCAAGCCTAGACAACCAAAACCACTTTGGCAGGGTGGTATAGCAGTGTACCTGCTGACCTGTCCAAACACCGAAATCGGCTTTTCAGCACCCCAAAGGTGCGTTCCACTACATTGCGGGTAGCAATATGTGCAGCATTGTAGCGGTGCTGTGCAGGGCTTTGTGGGTTCCGCAGAGGTGTCATGAGCCACGAATGACACCCATATCCTGAGTCACCTAACATGTAAAGGGATTTGTGTGGTCACATATCATGTGGGTAATTTGCACATAATAGCAGCAGGTCACACTATATTGTTAGGGCTGGTATAAACAATTAAAACAAAAATGACTGTTTAATATAAGGTTACACACATGGATCTTAAAGGGCAAGACATAGGTTAGCCAACATCATGTAAACAGTGCTAAGTGACTTACCAAGTAGCCAGCCCTCTGGCATTGTGTGGTTGTGGAAATGGTCCCAGAGAGCTGAGTGCCGCAGGATATAGGCATCATGGCAGTTCCCGGGATAGCCTGCAACCACACTGAGAATTCTGAGGTTGGCATCGCAGACCACCTGCACATTGAGGGAATGTCTGCCCCTGCGATTCACATAGACATGCTCCCTCACGTGCAGGGCCCGAATCCCAATGTGGGTGCAGTCTATGGCTCCCAGCACATTTGGAAATGCTGAGAGCCGATAGAATGCCACCTTCAGGTCCTGCCACTCGGACTCACAACGTGGGAATGTGATATATGTCCACCACAGCTTCTTTAATGCATTTAACACCTGAGAAAAACGATTTGAGAAAGTGGCTTGTGACACCCCCAAGGCCCATGAGCTCACAGACTGAGTGGAGCCTGTGGCAAACAAGTGGAGGGCACACATTAATTTCTGCAGCCCAGACACTGCATAGTTGCCCCCCCCCCACAAGGGTCCAAATCATCTCTCACCTCACAGGTTCTGTCAGTTCAACCTAAACATGTCCACCACCTGTTGATCTGAGAGGGAGTCCAGGTACACCCTAGCACGGTACCGACGAGAAGCACGGAGTGGTCGGGGTACCTGGATATGGTGGGCAGCATCATCCCTCCTGCGCATATCCTCCAAATGCCCCAGCTCACACACTAGCAGCTCCAGTCCACTCTGCAAAATCTCCATCTCAAACACCCTCACAGGTGTCCATAATCATGTTGGGGTATATGTAGGGGACTTAGTAATTGCTATGTGGGTCACCTGTGACAGATTTAACCATTTCCACGTTCAAACGCTGGCGATTTTTCTGAAATTGCCACCCTCTACTTGGTCTATTTTTTTTTTAGGAAAAAATCGCATTTTGCTGGCGAGGTACTTATGTAGTATCTGAGCTGCCGATTTCTAAATCGGGTACATCGCATCGCATCGCATGCGACCATCGGATGCGATGCGATGCGATGCGATGACCCGATTTTTCCATAGGAATCAATGTTAAAATGGACTGAGTCCATTTTAACATGGAATTCAATGGGAAAAAGGGGTCCTTTTCATACCCCTACTATCCAAGTGGGCATGGAGTTGGATATAAACCTGTGGCGAGCGTAGCGAGCCACCGAGCCCGAAGCGTGGCGAGCGTAGCGAGCCCCGCGAGGGGACACAGAATACCGTCCCCTCGCGGGGCTCGCTTCGCTCGCCACGCTTCGGGCTCGGTGGCTCGCTGCGCTCGCCACAGGTTTATATCCAACTCCATGCCCACTTGGATAGTAGGGGTATGAAAAGGACCCCTTTTTCCCATTGAATTCCATGTTAAAATGGACTCAGTCCATTTTAACATTGATTCCTATGGAAAAATCGGGTCATCGCATCCGATGGTCGCATGCGATGCGATGCGATGCGATATCGCATCGCATCGCATCTGATTGTATGCCTTAACTTAAGGCATACAATCAAAAAATCGGCAGCCCAGATACTACATAAGTACCGCTGGCGATTTCCAAACTCGCTAGCCATTAAATCAGCGATTTGTATCTTTTTCAATGGGAAAACATCTGGATGCGATGTTGGAAATCGCCACTTCAGAAAGTGCGAATTAGCGGCAAAAAGTGCGATTTATGCCGCAAATCGCCTCTCATTAAGTTGTCGATTTGGGAAAAAAATGCGAAAACGGCCGTTTTTGCGATAAAAATCGCCAAAAAACTAATATCGATCTCTAATAAATGTCACCCATTGGGTGAAATGAAATAGGATGAGAGATTTAGAAAGTGAGAGATTTTGTAAGAAATCTCCAGTTTCTTTTAAAGCGGCAATCATTTACACTGCAAAACCAGTGTGTTGTTGCAGTGTAAATGATTGCCGCTTTAAAAAAAACTGTAAATTTCTACCAAGTCTCTCACTTTCTGATTCTCTCATCCTATTACATTTCACCCCCTATTTTCATTCACCCCATCGTTTGCGACTAACCTGAGGCAACTCGCTCACTTGATAAAACTACAACCGGCATTGATATATTTCAAGCAGCAAGGTCATACAGTCTGCAGGGGTAACTGTTTTCACTCTTTATTTTTTCCTTTTTCTTCTTTCTTTTTTTCCTTATTTTCCTATTAACTCTTCAGTGTATCATTTACAGAATATAATATCTACACTCCATAAAATACCTGTGTTCTCAATGAGCATTAATCTATATTATAACCACTAGCTAGTGATCACCTATCACCTATCAGGAGATTCTTACTCTCTCATAATATGGACATAATTGACTGTCAGAGCTAGGTTTCTATTGATGATCAGTGTACATAATAGCCTTATCTGGTGCATCTAATTACAATTACATAATATTTTGCAGTCTTCTAGAGTGAAAGAAGTTTTGGGAAAAGGTTGCATTTACTTATCATATAACACATAGAGAGAGGGGCCCTAGATTGCACACCCTGAACATAATGTGAGGTGCTACCTGCTGATACATGTAATGCAGCAAGCTGGAAGAGAGTGCAGGTGCATAGTCTAAATACAGATGCTGAACCTATTAAAAATATTGCTTTATTGCATTTAAGAGGTTCATAGCATAATGCTGCCCATTATTTTGGGCCTGCCCACTGCATCCAGGTGACCTCTATCAGGCAGGTCCCTAACACTACTATGGGACGAGTCCAGGGCACGTAACTCAGGTGCTTGTGTTCAGGTTTTCCTCCTTTCCTCTTTCCCCATGTTTATATAGGTTGTAAGCTTGTGAGCTGTCATACCTTTGACTGTCTGCAAATACCCAGTTTGTTGTATCACTGTCTCCTATTGTAAAGCACATTGGAATATGCTGCGCTATATAAGAAACTGTTAATAAATTAATAAATATAAAGCTTAATTAAGTTCAAAACTTGAATTTGATGGTGAGAGAACCCAAAAAACTGCTGTGGATGGGATGGAAAAGTAGAGAACAGAAGATCTATCATGTATTCAGCAAAATAAAAATGATCAAAAGTCAGAACTCATTGATCATAGGAAATAAAGTTGTATTTTTAATCTTAAATTATGAAATGATTCAGACTAGGGGCGGTGATAGACATGTGAAATGTCTGAAACAAGAGGTGCTGAAGATCACGTGAATGAATGCCTGTCTGGCTGTAAGGATTTATCTGTGTATCTTTAACATCAGCTTACTATTACCATTTTTCTTAAGTAAAATCAATACCATGCTAAGTTTAAAAAATTAACTGTTATTAGTATTTCATGTTTTTAAAATTAATAGTGATTAACATTCATGCTTAATGTGAATACTGACATGAAGACAACACCTTGCCAGGGCCGCCAACAGAGGGGGGTGCTGTGGGTACAGCTGTCCCGGGCCCCGGCCTCTGGAGGGGCCTGGGACAGTAATGGTACTGAGGGGGGGGGGGCATTATGGTACTGGGGGTGGTGAAGGTCAGTGCCGGGCCCCGCAATTCCTAGTGGTGGCCCTGCACCTTGCTATACTTTTGAGTGAATTTGTTTTCTGCTTGACAGCCACACTTTGACAAAGTAGCAGGAAACAACTGGCAGTGGTTATTAGGGTGTAGGCTTATTTAAAGACCATAGTGATATTTTCCAATATGTAAAGGCTGAAATGATAGCAGATGATCTCTACAAAGACATCTCTATCTACAGTATGAAACTGTAAGTGGCTAATGTGTTATAAATATCTTACCTAATAGTAATGTTTTTTATTAACTCCCAGTATGTTGAATGGTGATACCCGTTGAGGCCACACCGTTATTATAGAATAAAGCATATTTTTTACTTTATTGCAGCGAGCATAAAATAAAAGCCAGCATTTATTTATTTATTGAATGAATTTATTTATTGATAAATCCTTACACTAAAGTAATTTACCAGGAGAAATACACCTCTCTTCATTTTCCTTCTATTTCCCCTATATAATGTTCCCATTATGTCCTTCTATCCAGTGCCGGATTTCCCACGAGGCACATGCATAGGCGAATCTAGGGGGTGGTCCGGGGGTGCACCGGACCACCCATTCGTCCATTTTGTAGCTGAGGGATGGGGCTTTCCAACGAGCCCAGGCCCATGTCTCTAGCCCCCTGGGAACCGGAGATACTGCCAAACAAAGCTGGAACGTTTTCCCTATAGGATAACATGGGACCCGCTAATTCCGACCCCCACCCAGTTCAACGGCTGCCAGTTCCCCCTTCGGCATCACTGAAGCTCGAGGTTGATCTCAGTGGAACCCAAATCGCTGGGCCTTCAATCTGATACCAGGCTGGATCCATATGGGTTAATTGGTTCCAGGGATATTGAGGTTAAACCTTTTTTTTTTTCATTTCTTAAATGTAATTTCATGACTGTTTATGTTCTTTGAGGGCAGATTTCTCTGGAACCAAACAGCCCAGTTTCACGGGACAAAAATCATTCGAAGCCATCTCAAAAGTTCTTCAATATGATACTGGTCTCATGTAAATGGGTCAGTTGGTTCTGAAGATATAGTTGGTTGGTTAAAGGGGGGTAGGGAGAGGGGAGTGGTTGTCTCTCCCTCTCACACTAGAAAATGCAGATCCTGGGACCATATTCACGGGTAAATCCCTGCATTTTCTGTTGTGAAAGGGGTATTTTTTAAAACAGCCGTGACCTGCAGTGTTCTGAATACAGCCGGGCAGCCCCCTGCTCTCTGCCCAGCTGTCAATGACTGTCACCCCTGCAGCTTCCGCTCCAATTCTTCTCCCCGGTTTCACCTCAGCCCGCCCCCCCCCCCCCCCTTTAATCATGTGGTGCCGGCGCCCGGCATGCTCCCCCGACGTCATGCACAACAACAGCACGCACAATATTTCAAATGTCCACTCGGCTAGAGGGGACACAAGGAGGAGAGTGGGAGCGTGCTCTGCGATGCACTCTGCTTCTCTCCCCATAGAAGCAGCTGCACAGCTCTCTATCTCTCCCTGCAGCAGCAGTGAAGGCTCATATAAAAATTTACAGTAAGTGGCACTTTTGGGGGCATTGCTTAAGGGACGCTACAAGTGGCGGTATGCGGGGGCATACCGCCACTGTGTGGCGGGCATACCGCCACTGTGTATAATGTGTGGCTTAATGTGTAAGGGGCATTACGGTGTGCAGAATCATGTGTAAGGGGCATTATGTGTGCAGCATCATGTGTAAGTGGCATTATGTGTGCAGCATCATGTGTAAGGGACATTATGTGTGCAGCATCATGTGTAATGGGTACTATGGTGCGCGGCATCATGTGTAATGGGTACTATGGTGTGCGGCATCATGTGTAATGGGTACTATGGTGTGCGGCATCATGTGTAATGGGTACTATGGTGTGCAGCATCATGTGTAATGGGTACTATGGTGCCATCAAGCAAGAACCCCCTAGCAATGAGCACGTAGGTAATCAGCACTTATGTGGCAAATATGTAATGGGCATTACAGTTTGTTATATAGTATGTAATGGGCATCGTGATGTGTGACACAATGTGTAATCGGCATTATGGTGTGTGGCCTTATGTGTAATTGGCATTACAGCGTGTGGCTTTATGTGTAATGGGTATTACGGAGTTTGCTAAAATGTGTAATGGGCATTACTGTGTATGGTCTAAAGTGTAATACCACACCCCTTTTTGTGATGCCACGCCTCCTTCCCATGAGGCCACACACCCTTTTTGCCGCACGGCTATGCCGCGCAAAGGTCCCCCTGCTATTATGTCTAGATCTGGCACCCCTCATTACCATAATTCTAGATTCGCCTATGCACATGAGGAAGGTGCTTAGATGAGGCACCTGTTGTTGTTAGGAACCATTAGTATGGTTCAGTTCTGTTTTGTGTTCTGTTTTGTGTTCTGTTTAGTTTGTGTTTGGCATTTGACTCTTTGGTGGCCTCCGGTCGTCAGTCTGTGCAATTGCAGCTCAAATCTTCTGGAGTCTTGATTTATTCACAAGGATGATTGATAATGAGCTCATTATTCCTGCTGTCAGGTTGGCTGGAGATGTCACAGGTGTGCTAATCACCTGAGTCCTTCTTAAGGCATTCTCCCCAGCAATGCAGAGCTGGTGATAGCTTCCTGTTTCCTGGTTTGCAATTTCCTGGTCTGGATTGTCTTGTTCTGTCAAGTCTCTTTTCCTGCTGCAGTCTGGGTCCAGTCATCCTGTGCCGTATGCAGGATTCTTCCTGGGACGTGCTGCTGCTACCTTTCCTGCGTGAGCCTGCTGACTCCCAAGCATCTGGGAACCACTACCTTCCATCCTATGCCTGGTGTCGTGAGTAGTCTTAGGCTACGGTTAGGTTGCACTGTTGTGCATGTCAGTTGCCCAAGAGGAGATTGGGCATTATTCCTCCAGTTTATTTATGTGGGGTTCTTCCCCTTTAAGTTGTGCTAGGAACAACTTGTCTGTGTGCGCCTAGGTCGCCTGGTGTTTGGTTGCGACAGGTCGCTTGACTGTTGTTTTGGTTGCGGCGGAGTCGCAGTATTTTCATTATTATTTTCCATACTTGTGTCACGTCAGGGACTTGTACTTCTGCATTATCCTCTTTAGTCGGGGTTATTAGTTGTCCTCTTTCACCTATCCTTGGCAGTCGTCGTGGGCTTGTCACCACCTAACAACTGGCTGCACCCGAACTTGGGCGGGCCTAACTCGCCCTTTTTAGCCGTGGCGGCTACAGGCGCAGCCTAGCATCCCGCAGTCGACGACTACCTATCAGGGAGGTCCAATAGAGTGAGGTTAGAGGCAGCACCACCATACAGTCTGGGAGACGTTCAGTTACCTCAGTTACTCCCCGGATCGTAACAGTTGGAGGCGGAACGGAAGCTTCAGATGCAGAGAGAATTGCAGCTGGAGTGGGGCAATGTGGGGTGCCAATTCTCCCTAAAGATGGGGAAGGCTGATTATATTCTAAACTACAGGGAGGGGAGGTATATTATACTCTATACTCTGAGGAGGCATATTCTATTATATGTTGGGAGGCAAAAAGACAAAAAAATATATAATTATATGGGGGGGGGGGGGGGGCGGCCACAGTCCTAAATCCACCTATGCTTATATCCATAAATACTACAATTCCACAACAGATCAGTGGACACTGAGATACAGTGTGGAGCCCTGATGACTGATAAAGACACATGTTCTAATGCAATTCACTGTATTAAAGTGCATTACATTCTCTTAAACATTTTCAGACCTCCTCACACAGCCCTTAAGCTGGCTGCACATTACACAATTATCATTGCAACTTGACAAGTAAATTGAAAGTTGGAACTATAATTGGGCCATGTATTGTAAAAAAATAATAATCGGCTCTTAGTATAAACACACTCAATTGTCAAAAAAGGATTGTGACCAATTTGTGGGATATTAATCACCTCCAACCAGCCAATATAGTTGAAATCACTGCAGTGTTTGGGAAAAGTGACAAATGTCCCTTCCAACTGAAAGATTTAGATGTCTCAGACAGTCTGTAGACTCCTGAATAAAACAGAAGTCTAAATGTTTTCGTTTTTTTTTATTATAGATATAGATATTATAGATATGCTTTTATTTTTTAACTAGCACTTTCAGCCAATTGCTGGTTAACCAAAGTGGTGGGGAGTCCCTCTCTTTTCAGGTTAACCAGCAGAAATGGTAATGTCTTCCAGAACCTAGACGCTTACTGCTGGGTTCGTCACCGGTGCCCGCAGAGTGTGTCTCCGGAACTCCCGCTCACGCCCCCCTGCATCAAGGGGCCGTTGCTAGGTGAACCTGGACGCTCACTGCTGGGCTGACACGGCTCAGTTCTCTGGTGCACAAGATGACCAACAAATACAACCTGTTGGAAAATAGTGAGAATTTGTGAAAATACAGCAAAACTGTGGAAAAGCTGCTAGAAAAATTTGTAAAGTGCTGGGTTAAGGACATAAAATGATCCCGATATAAGGTTGGATACCCATTTTGTTGCTTTTATATTTTGATGACTATTATCTGGGGAATCTCTTGGAGGAATCACAGCATCTTATGTACTCTAATGTATACATAACATTATAACAATAAGGCATGAAAGCTGGCAGTCTTGTTGGGATGTTATAACAGTGGTCCATATTTTTCAAATGAATGCGTTCCACGCTATTTTTCCATTCAACCCGAAGGGTGCTAGCGTGTTGAGTGTGAAAATCCATTGTGATTCCCTTTGGGTTAACAGTTTTTGACGATCTCCACCTCGGCTGAGGGGGGGGGGACATGATCTATAATTTTGCTTTTCAGGTCATTGATGGTGTGTCCAAATGCTTTACAGTGTTTGGCCACCGGTTGTTCTATTTTCTCTCCTTTGAGACATGCATTGGTCGCTGACCTATGTAAGGCCATGCGTTCACGGAAGGTCCTTATAGTTTGACCTACATAAAGTTTCCCACACGGACAAGTAATGGTGTAAATGATGTACTGTGATTTACACGACAGTACATGCTTGATTTTATACTTTGTGTTGGTATGGGGGTTGAAGAACTCGCTGCCCTGGGTCATTGTTTTACATGTAGTACAGGACGGGCACCTATAGCAACCTGGCTTCTTTCTCTGTATGTTGAAGATTGTATCAGGGGTTAAATTAGTCCTCATTAGCATATCTTTTAAGTTTCTACCCCGTCGATAACTTGGCATAATTGTCTTCTGTTTGAAGCAGGGTAATTGTTTATCCATAGTGACCAGTGGCCACACAGCATGCAATGCCCGAGGTAGTACTTGGCTCACTGGGGAGTAAGTGGTGACGAATGGAATTTTGTTGTTGTTCTCCTGTTTGGTGTTAGACCTTAACAGGGTCTCCCGAGGTATTCTTAGAAATGATTCTTTTTGTTTGTTCAGTTCTTGGGGGTCGTAACCACGTTCCATAAACTTGCTGATTAAGTTGTCCAGTTCAGCATTAAGGGAGGACCTGTTGCTTGTTATTTTGGCGATTCGTATCATTTGCGACTTCGGTAAGCCTCTTTTAAGGGCCGGTTGCTGCTATGTTGGAGCAGGGTGTTTCTGTCCGTTTGTTTGTGATACACTGTAATGTGTATCTTGTTGTTCTTCACAGTCAGAGTAACATCCAAATAGTTGATGGTACTTGGGTCTATGCTGTATATTAGTTTAATAGGACCGTCCGCTTTGTTGATGTTGTCAATGATAATAGACAGTTCCTCAGCTGTTCCCCTCCAGAGCATCGGGAGATCATCTATGTACCGTTTGTACAAGATGATTTTATTGGTAATGTGTGTATCTGTAAAAAAGAAATTGTTCTCCTGCTCAAACATATACACATTGGCCAGCGATGGCGACACGTTCGACCCCCATTTCACAAATTCTCACTATTTTCCAACAGGTTGTATCTGTTGGTCATCTTGTGCACCAGAGAACTGAGCCGTGTCAGCCCAGCAGTGAGCGTCCAGGTTCACCTAGTAACGGCCCAGTGATGCAGGGGGCGTGAGCGGGAGTTCCGGAGACACACTCTGCGGGCACCGGTGACGGACCCAGCAGTGAACGTCTAGGTTCCCCTAGCAATGGCCCTGTGACGCAGGGGGCGTGAACGAGTGTCCCGGAAGTGCACGCTGCGGGCACCGGTGACGGGACCTGACACACGTTTGTTTTGAATCAAGCTACTAGATATAAGGTAGGAGAGTGCTATGCTCTGGTTCTTTTCTTACAGCACCTAATGCACTGTTTGTGAATTATACATCCTGATGAAAAAGCCGACACGGCTTTGAAACGTCGACCTGACAGCCCTGTATGATTTCTTCATAACTTTATAAAAAGTGGATATCATCCATAGCCTGCAGAGTGCCACTCTTAGGGATCGCCGGGGACCCATCCACCATATATCTATATATAGATATATATATATATATATATATATATCTATATATATATTGGGACAGTCCCTGCATCAGGCATATTCTAAGGTGCTTATTGCTGTAGAAATTGGCCCTTGTTTTAGTTATTGTTGTTCTCAGAGAGCATTTCTAAATGTTGCTAAGTACTCCTTTCTTGAGCACAACTCTAACATATCACTTCATTTTGTGCTCTTAGATTTAATTTGCTCTGATTCAACATAGATCTACTATACTCTAATTGAACAGAAAGTTTGTCAAACAATTTTATCATTTATAACTCCAGCTAATTTGATTTTCTTAAAATAGATGAATCGCTTTTGGATATTGTTATCTAGGTCTGCCACCTAGTGGTCTTTTGTCATCATCACAAGTATTTTTAATATCTGATCGATCATTGAGCATTCAATAGATATCTTGGGGGGAATTTAATAGGATGAGAGATTCAGAAAGTGAGAGATTTGGTAAGAAATCTCCAGGTTTTTTTTAAAGCGGCAATCATTTACACTACAAAATCAGTTTGATTTTAATCTAATCTAATGTTACATTCATGTACTGTACATTGTTCCTAATTGGGAGGTTGTTGCAGCTGGTGTGCATAAATAATCTTATGCTGCAGGAAGTGTATTGTAAAAATAGACAACTCCTGCATACTACTCTGATCTGATGTTGTATACGAGGATGCATGCAGCCATTCAAGTTGTGCACAAAACATTGGGTTTGCACAAAGCTGCCTACCCTCCTGCATTCTGCAGGAGACTCCCTGAAATAGCACCAATCTCCCTCTCTCCCTCATTAGTCTACCAATCTCCCTCATTTCACCCAGCCCACATAACACTGTTAAATTTTTTGGGGAAAAGGGAATGAGAGAGATACATTTACATTGAATCATCAGCGCCATTTCCCAGCACTTTAGCAAGTATAGTAGCTCTTACTTACTGCTTTGGGGTTCATCTACTTTTGGATATAAATCATTTTAAAAGATTCCCCTCAGATATATCAGTACACACCCACGATGCTAGGGGTCACATTCACAACCTCTTTTCACAATATCTCCATATATGGAACTAGACACGCTCTTTGGGTGAGCATGACATGCTCTTTGGGTGAGCATGACACGCCCCCTCAATGGGGAGCTGTGCAAAATTCTACTACCAACTATAATCTCCCTGAAACTAGTTTTTAAAATTAGGCAAAAGTAGGGTTTGCATACAACACTGAATAAGGACAGTTTTCAGAAAGTGTGTAGGGGGATCTCAAAAGTACTTTACACAAATTAGCATTTTACTTTAAAATCATTGGTTGTGGCAAAGTTCTGTTAGAATGCTTATATTTTAGTTCTTAAAGGTTAATAGATAAATGTAAACATTATACTGCAGTTTTCACTTAATATAAAAAATCCGACCTGCCAGTCACACAAGGGAGTCACAGTGGGAGGTGTTCCCTCCCTCTGGGATGCCTCCATGGGCTGCTGCGGCAACCCATAAAAATGGGTTCTGCGCATGGGCATTACTGAAGATGCCCATGCGCATGTGCAATGCTCTGGACCCGGCGCCGTAAATATGCATCTATGGACTGCTGCTGAAGCAGTCCATAGAGGCTGGGGCCAGTGCATGTGCAGTACCAAAGAAACTGCTGTGCATGCGCTGAGCACGTGACCGCGATGGGGATCTGGACCGGCAGTGGGGACCAGCAGGTTCCAGTGGGGTCCAGCAGCAGCGGAGGAAGGAAGGGGTGGCATTGAGCAGCGCCCTTCTCCACAGAGGTCTACTGTCTAGTTAGAGGTGGATCATGGCGCTGAATTATCGGCTATTCAATGGGACCTCTCTGATAGTGCAAGGGTCACAGCAGGGATAGGCTGCTGGTTTTAGCAGGTGCCTTTTATTTCCTGGAACCATGACATTCTTAGAGGGTTAACACTTGGGTGGGTGTAATTTCCTGGTAGAGACTCTTTAGTGATGGGTGACTGCTCTAGAGGCATTTGCCATGATAGTTGTTATGTTGCTATTTAGACTACATTACATGTCCATTAACAGACAGGAACATCAACATCAACATCAGACTTCCAAGTTCCTACAGAGTTGGAAGTCGAGCCTTCAAGCCTTGATGTACTGGAGACCAATTCACTCTATGGGGTGTACATACAATATTTTATTTATGAGATTACATATCGTGGCCACAGAATAGCAAATAGCCCACTTTTCTACACTTACATGTCACCTCCACTGTATAATGGGCACGAGGAGGTCCCTATTTTATCTTCAGCATGACCGATATTCAATACTGGGCACAGAGACTGCGTGTGTGTATATATGTGTGTGTGTGTCTCTCTCCCTCTCTCTCTCTCTCTCTCTCTCTGCAAGGGAAATCCATTAGCAGCAAGTCTCCATCAGTACTATACTAATGTAGCGCTAGAAGGAGAACCTGGTTTTTGGTATTACTTCAATATTTTTGCTTATTTTCTACCCTACTAGCAGTCTTGAAAAAATGTAGACAAAAAAAGCAGAGTAACGAAATGATAAAGTGGTGATAGAAGCGTACTGGATGCAATTGGCAAATATGGAAATGTTAAGGGGACAGATGTCTATTACATGATAGGTTTATAATAGGAAGCAGTGGTGTTATAAAGAAATAGAACATCACAAATCACTAGAGATTATTTTGAGCGCTTCTCCTTTAAGGACTGTAGAACATGTATGAGGTTGTGCTGTGAGGTCATAAGAGTTACTGCTTTCTGTATACCAATGCTTTGCTGTTGTTGCCTCTCTCACCATTGTTGCCTCTATAACCATTGCTGTCATTACCATCCTCCAGATATGTCTTCTGCAACCTGATGTTTCCTCATATATACCTAGCCTTCTTAGGGAGAGATCCCTGCAGGAGGTAAGTATCTTGTCACAAACATGGTGCCTCACTTGGATGTGCCTGCTGACTTGGAGCTTGACTACCTAAAAAAAAAAAGACCTTGAACTTGTGTACTACCATTGGAGGTTCTATCAGAAAATCGCAGCTATGGCGACATCGTCGCCATTCAGGAATATTGGGTGCTTCTCAAAAGGGAATGAGCATCCTCTTCCAAAAGTTGTGCAGCTTTGTGACGAATGTGAATTGGGTAATATCAGGAACCGTGGACAGGAGAGATAGTAATGACATCAGCCACTGTTAGTTATTAGGGTATAGCGTATATTTCAATCTGCAATGTTCATACAGTATTTCATTAAGTTTGTTATTGCAACTCTGCATAGCCTCCTAATGCCCAGAGGGACAGGTAGTTTGTCAGCCACGGGTCCCTAGAGGTTTCCTCCACAGGGTTTTTTTCCTCTCCTGAGTGCTGAAGGATGACTCTTTGTGAGTCAGAAGGCTATCATCAGCTTGGTCCTTCTATAGGACAAGCTTCAAAGAGCCGCCACCCAGTCTTGGTCACTCATTTTCTAATTTATAATGCAGAGTAAAAAAGTTTAATTATACTTTGAAACTTTTAAAATCTAATACATTTATTTTAAAATGGATTATACTAGATTGTGTCTTTGTTATATAAATGTATACTCTCAGAATGTGGCTGTCAGGTCTAGCCTGGCCAGTGAGACCAGAATGGATTATGGGAAATAATACAGTAGCCGGGAGAGGAAATCTGAGTACTCAGAGGAAACCAACGCAAGCACGTGAGGGCCATAGCAGGAATTGGAACCATGCAGCCCCCCTTTTCCACAGACGAAAGTGCCGCCACTGGTGACCACCCATCCTTGTGTGGGCCCAGAAACAATTAACATATTACCCCTGATTTAAATCATTTAAAATAATCCCTGCATGAACGAGGCCTCATAATCAAATGAATTATCTGAAATAACTGCAACCTTTAATACTAAATAATTTGAGCATTATGAGAATTCTTTGATCAATTGGTTGATTAAGAAGTTCCGAAATGTTTTGAATAATAAGTGTAAAGCTGGGTACACACTATGTTGCTTGTGGCAACACCATATACTGCCTACACTCTGAACAACATCATTAAAGAGTCAGCAGCCCCCCACCCCCCACTGATCATGCAGCCATTGCTGATATAGCCAAATATTTTACATGGATATAACCAGTGGTGGCTCTTACCATTATAAAGGAGGGGGGCTGCCGCAATGCGCCCCCCCCCCCTCTCTACTGGCGCTGCCGTCGCCGCCCCCAGCCACCGCTGCCATACCCAGAAGTCCGAGCAGACGCGCAGCCCTGTCCCCTGCACAGGGCCAGTGCATGCAGAGAGAGGCATCCCGGAGGGAGGGAACCCCTCCCGATGGAATGCCTTGAGTGCCTGGCAGGTCAGACTAGGAAGTCACTGCCAGTCACAGTGAAGCCAGTGCAGTCTGGCTTCACTTTAGCAGAGACAGTGGCAGATTTTTCCTGGGTGGGGGGGGGGGGGTGCAGCCCATAGGTAAAAACCGCCACTAGATATAACCTAAGTACTAGTTTTCTGGAACTCTAGGTCTGGGGGTAGATCAATTAAATAAAGAGAGAGAGTATTTATTGTATTTAGAAACATAGACACGGGTGACTTTAAAATAAAACTTACCTTATAGAAAGTACATTTTCAGTTCCTGATTATGTGATATTTAATTAGAGGTTCAGGAACTGAGTACCTGCTGGTTCCTGATGAAAAATAGCACTGGATATAACTGCAAAATAACTTCTAGTGTATAAACACCCTAAAGTCTTAAACAATGAAGCCTATGACGCAGTATCAATCTGATCAGGAGTACATGTATAGCGTGAAGGAAAGTAATGCCACATAAAGAGAGCTGAGGCAAGTCAGGGGAATATGCCACATACTATTTTTTAAAGCAATTAGCATTGTAAGTTACCTGTGTCACATGATATCCTATTTCCACATAAATATAAGGAGACGAGCATGCGGTGTGACCCAAAAGGCCTCTCTTCACCTGAGCTATAATTGCCAGACAGCTCTGTGCTTTCCTGTGGGATATGAGAAACAATTTGTAGTGCAATTCAGGCATCAGAAAGACTACTGTACAGACATCTTTTTTTTTGTCACAGTATTTCAGAAAAACTTTAATCATTATGCATTCGACTTTTTATTTAAAAAACACCTATAAATAACTGAACAATCTTTTGTGTAATGTGATTTAACTGTACTCCATATTATTTGAACCTTATTTCTGATCCACTTTTAACAACCTTCGGACTGCAAAAATACTGCAAGATTATATAAAGTCATACATTTTTATTTGTCATTTGCAGATCATCAAAATACTTCAGAATGAAAACAAATGGATTTTATACTTTGGGTAAAAACAGATAATTCCATGGTACTTGGATCATATTAACAGTTAACTGGTACACCAATAGTTTCCTCACCAGTTGCATACAGGGGGTACAGAGCTACAATTCAGTTCATCCTGGTACAGCTTCTAAGGCATCCCATGTGAGGGGAGAAAGGCAGGCCTGCAGAAAAATCTCTTTATGCAGCCTGAGTAGCTACGAAGAATTGACCTTTTGTAAAAGAAATTCCTATGGATAAAATAGAACAGTTGGTACTTATGCAAATGCCTTGAAACAAAAAATGTTCTTTGGATTTAAAAGCCAAATGATTCTGGGATACATAACACATTCCCAGACATGTGACTGAAATCTCTGTTTATAATATGTAACACTTTTTAGATTGTAAAACTGATTCTCTAAGGAGCTTAAAAGTATGTTAGTCTTCTAAGAAAATGTACAAGTTGTAAAAGCAATAACGCCATATCCTTACTGTTCCAGCAGGAGGGAGGCAGAAGGGACACATATATGCTGGGCTCTAGTTATTATGCCATATAAACTTGGGAGGCAGACATACCTGGGTATAAATTCTGTAGTGGTACAGGGCTATGACATATCATGCAAACCTCTAATTCAGATGATGTGTACCCATTGCAATATCGGCGTCAATAAGGATCCGGCACCATGCTGACATAGGCAGGTGCATATACATATACAGATGCCGGAAGCGACAAATTAAGGCATGGGGGAGAGCAGGAACCATGAGGCTTTCTGCTAGCGATATCCTCCAACCTGCTGCATGCACAGATGACGGAGGATATGCCTAATGACCCGCCGGAGAGCGCATCTTCAAGGATATAATGCATACACACTAGATGTTATGCATAAAACTATCATTAACAATGGTTGTTCCCTTACACATCATTAATGATATTGTCTAAAGTGTACACACCTTAAGTTTCCTACATGATTCTTCAAAATTGCTTGTCGATAGGGGTGTGCGCTGGAACTTTTTGTGTTTTGGGTCTCTATCTCCTGCATTGTTTTGGGTCTGGATCTCTTCCAAAACACCACCCGTCCAGGTTTCGTGTTTTGTGTTTTAGATCTGTATTTAAAAATCAACAACATAAAAACCGTTAAAATCGCAGAATTTGGGGATTTTTTTGCACCTATGCTATAATTAAGCTCAATAACATTAATTTCCACTCATTTCCAGTCTATCCTGAACACCTCACACTTTACAATGTTGTTTTTAGGCCAAAAGGTTGCACCAAGGTAGATGTATGACTATGCTAAGTGACATATGTGGGTGGCACAGATACCTGGCCCAACTAGGAGTGGCACTGCAACGGCAGAACAGGATGGCTGTTTTAAAAACTATGTAAAAAAAGGCCCAAAGAGCACATAATGCAAAGAAAATATGTGCAAGATGGAATTGTCCTTGGGTCCTCCCGCCCACCATTTTCCTGTACAACACATGCACAGTTTAATAAACCATTTCAGCGTCAGGTCTACCATAACTGTGGCTGAAATAGTTGGTTTGTTTGGACCCGCACAAAGAAAAGAGTTGCTCTGTCTGCTGTATAAGTCCAGAAGTGCTGCTCAGTCTGGCGTATAAGCCTAGGGGTGCTTTGGAAAAGCAAATGGAGGAAAAACAATAAAAGACCAGAAAAGCGAAAGAAGTGGGTGGCACCAACACCTGGAACATCTAGCCGTGACAATACAGTTACAGATAGGCTGGCAGTTTTAAAAACTGTGGACACAATGAGAGAAGCAGCGTGGAGCATGTGCAGAAACCCAGGAGAACAGCATCAACATGCAGTCAGCATCTGCAAAGTGGTGCAATTATATTTCAGTTAATTTTGCGTAGTTGTCTAATCCTGATAGTCTTAAACACTAAAATAAAGTTGACCTATATCAGTCTATTTGCCCCAATGAATCCAAACATAAACGGTTATAATGTAAAGTTTCCATCTTACACTTTTTTTTTTCATTTTTAAATTCTTTATTTGATTTTGTATATAAAAAAAGGAACGAACATAGACATTACATTAAATAGGTACTGGTTCTCAATCAGTTACATCTCATTATTATTCAGTACATAATACATACATTTACATACCTAACTCATATTTAGACACTAACAATTTCAGGTCATCAAGCAGTTACAGATCATTATCTTACAATGCATAACCCCCTCCTATTCGCTCTTATTGGTGCAATCACCCCCCTTTTTTTTTTCTTTCCTTCCCTCTCCTCCCACCTTTTCCCATTTCTTTATATTTTGTTGGGCATTAGTCCTTTCAGCTTTTTAGTATAATCTTCAAGATTTATTGTGATATCTTCAAGTGTGTTTATTATTTTTATTATATATATATATATATATATATATATATATATATATATATATATATATATATATATATATATATATACACTTTTTTTTGTAATATATTATTAACATTAGTGTTTTATAAATTATAATTTCGTGTCTACTATTATATAATAGCTTAGTGTTCGGTAAACATCATTTCCATAATTATATATACATTTATACATTTTACTGTGTATGTCATTTGTGTATGTGTTTTTTTTTTTTTATTTAATCACTTTTGTGTACTAATGTGTTATTTTCCCATTTTCTTTTCCTATTTTTTTATGCCGAATGGTCTAATGCCCATCAGTCAACATCTCTTCTTCTTCTTCGCTTATTCTATGTAGCCTAGAGTTGCACCATCTATCCCATTTATCATGAAACTTAGCTGGTACATTCCTTGTGTAATACATATGCTTTTCATGCTTAATCACATCTCTCACCAGGGCTCTCCATTTGTTTATATCTGGTTGATTTACCGCAAATCAAGTGCGTGCTATTATTACTTTTGCCAGAGTGGTCAGAGTGATGATATATTTATATAGCTGTATTACATCACTTCCCCCTAACTCCAGCCCAAATAAACATATCCTGGGGCTTAGTTGTGCAATATCAGGGACAGTAAGTCTGACATCGTTCCATACTTCTATCCAGAACATTTGTACCCGGGGGCATTCCCATATCAGGTGCCAAAACCCTGCTTCTTCCATCATACACTTTGGACATCTAGTGTTGTCCCTTATGCCTACCTTATGCAGTAATAACGGGGTGCGGTATACTCTATGGAGAACGTAGAAATGTATTTGTTGATATCTGATGCTGGATGTGGCATGTTTTATTGAACCCAGTATGCTTTTCCAGTTTTCCATTGATAGATGGCCAATATCCATTTCCGATTTATATTTTAACCGGTCCAATAGCTCAGGGTATTGATTTAAGTTAATATTAGTGTATATTTTTGATACCTGTCCCCTCCTGTTCATAGTTTGTAGCACTTTTTAATGGGGGATATAGAGATCTCTATAGTATATCCACCAAATTGTTTATATATAGCATGTCGGAGCTGTAGGTATCTGAAAAATTGGTTATTTGGTATATCAAACTCAATGCTTAGTTGACTAAATGACTTAAATTGGCCATTATCATAGAGATGACCTATTTCCACTATACCTTTTTTTTGCCAGATATTATCTACAGATATCTTTTCCAGCTCACTGTATTTCCTATTAAACCATATTGGGCATTTGGTTTCTGTTCCTGTCCATTCCCAGATTCCATGTGCCTGTCTCCAGATTAATGCTAATTGTCGCAATAGTAGGTGAATCCCACTCAAGGGAGACCCAGATAATAGAAAATGTACTGGTGATTTCCAGTTGCCTATCTGTCCTTCGAGAAGTGCTTTGGTCGTTTGATCTAGTTCGTTATTAGCCCACCCATATGCATGTGCCAGTTGTGAGGCCATGTAATAGTTCCTTAGATTCAGGAGGGATAAGCCTCCCTTTTCCTTTGACTTATATAAGGTTTTAATTGCGACCCGGGTTGTGTATCTTTCCAGATGAAAGAAAGTATGATTTTTTCTATATATGTGAATACTGCCTTGGGAACGTATACAGGAGAGTTTTGCCAGACATACAAATATTTTGGTTGAACTGCCATCTTGAACATATTAATACGTCCTGTGACAGTTATTGGAAGTTTTTTCCATACATTTGTATTTTCCTTCAACCAGGTTGTAATTGGTTCCACATTTAGCTCAATGAACACATGCATTTTTGGAGTTATCCAAATGCCTAGGTACTTAAACTTAAGAGTCCATTTTAACTGGTACAAGTCACGATGCTCCACGGGTATCCTCCCCGATATTGGGAGCATACTCGACTTGTCCCAATTAATTCGTAGTCCCGATACCTTCCCAAAGCCGTTCACTAGATCTAACAAAGTTTGAAGAGACTTCCCTGGTTCTTGTAGGAAGATTAGCATGTCGTCTGCATAAAGCGCAATAACGTCTACTACTCTACCTATCGCCATTCCCTTAATATCTGGGTCGGAGCATATTTTACTTGCCAGTGGCTCAATTGCCATGGCAAACAGGGCGGGGGA
Source organism: Crinia signifera (assembly GCF_055691185.1). Lineage (NCBI taxonomy): Eukaryota > Metazoa > Chordata > Amphibia > Anura > Myobatrachidae > Crinia > Crinia signifera. Next base: position 131,694,700 of record NC_139219.1, read on the forward strand.
TAGTGGGTATCCCTGTCGTGTTCCCCTCTGCAATTCAAGGGGTTCTGAAATGAATCCGTTTGCTGATATCCTCGCACTTGGGGAGGTATATAGCATCCGGATCCACTTGATAAATCGTGGCCCAAATCCTAATTTTTGCAGTACTGCCCACAGATATTCCCAGTCCAGTGTCAAAGGCCTTGGTCGCGTCCAGAGACACAAACAAGGCTTCCGATTCCCCATTCTGGTCAGCCTGCAAGTGGCAGAACAATCGTCGCAGATTTTGGGTTGTGGTTCTTCCTGGCATAAATCCCGCCTGATCATATGCACTATTGACTCAATTACCCTGTTCAGTCTTATGGCTATTGTTTTGGCCAGTATCTTTGCATCTGTATTCAATAATGAAATTGGTCTATACGAATCTGGAGAGAGGGGATCTTTTTCCTTCTTCAATATCATAATAATCACTGCTTCCAACATCGTAGGGGGAAGAGAGCCCCATTCTATCAATGAATTAAATAAATCTGTCAAATATGGTACAAAAAAATCAGCATATTTTTTATATATTTCTGTGGGAATTCTATCCCTCCCTGGAGCTTTCGCAGAGGGGAGGGAGGAGATGGCCACAGCCATCTCCTCCTTAGTATAAGGAGTTTCCAGCATATTTGCATCCTCTGCTGTTAGGGAGGGCATTGGAATATGTTTCTCTCCAGGTCTGTACAGATCAGCATAATACTGGCGGAAGACCTCTACAATCTCTTTTCCTGTATAGCATATATTGCCCTGCTGATCTTTAATACTGGAGATTACATTACATCCACTTTCATGCCCACTAAATTGTATCTTCCTTTTGGATTTATTCAACAAATATTCTACCCACTCCTCTCTTGCATCTATCATTCTTGTCTTAATACTTAGTGATCCGGTATTTATATAGTCAACTTCTAACTGATGGAATTTAATTTCTAGCTCATTCTCCTTTCTTCTACTGTTTATTTTAACTTTTGATATTTTTTTTATACAGGAACCTCTTAGTACTGCTTTCAATGTATTATGACGTATCTCCAAACTATGGTGCTTCTTATTTTCTTCCACATAGTTTTCCCATTCTAACTGCATTTCTTTATTCTTGTCTATTATCTCTAACCAGTAGGGATTTAGTTTCCATGTTGTTTTGCCTAGATCCTGATTTAAATCCATGCTCAATATATGGGGGAGTGGTCCGATATTCCTTTGGACAGGTGTTCTACTTTAATTATAGCAGGGGCAAGGGAAGGAGATATCAAAAATAAATCAATTCTGGAGAAAGTATTATGTGTAGGAGAATAACAAGAAAACTGAAATGCTTCTGGATTCCTAACCCTCCAGATGTCAATTAGACCTATCTCTTGTGTTAATTTGAAGAATGCAGTTGTTTGGATTTTTTCTGGGAATTTCATTTGGCTTCTGTTTGCTTTCCATCTATCAAGTTCGTTGCTCATTATATTATTATAGTCCCCCATACATATTACTGGTGTTTCAGGGGATCCTGCAATGAATGTCATTATCTGCCGCATTACCTTGTTATTATATGGGGGGGGGGGGTATAGATCGCCAATATCATTAAGGGTTTATGATTTATAACTGCTTTTAGAAAAACAAATCTGCCATAGGGGTCGACAATACTTTTTTCTATTTGGCATTTTATGGTTTTCTTTATTAGTACCGTAACCCCTCTGGCATTATTAGTGAATGTGGAGTGGAACAATGAGCCCACCCATGGTTTCTTTAGTGCTTTAGTTCTATCTCCACACAGGTGTGTTTCCAGAAGGCAAATAATATCAGCTTTATATTTCCTGAGCTGGGACATCACTAAGGCTCTTTTTATTTTGCTGTTTAATCCCCTGACGTTCCAGCTCAGGAAACCTATCCTTTTTAACTGTTCATTCATGTGCACCCTTCTGTCTGATCCAATCAGCATATTCCATACACATTTCCTTAAGCATTAAATGTATTATACATATACTTACATTTGCACTTTGTTTCATGTTAATTACATTATACATCGTATTAACTATCACCTTCTGTTGACCTGTTTTACATATAAACAAACTCACAAACATATACATTACACAAAACATGCCCTCCCCCCACCCTAACCCTCCCTGTATAACCTCATCCCCTAAGGTATACCTGATTCCCATTTTACTTCACATATACTAAGCTATATTTTCCCCCATGAGTAACGGAACCTACTGGTTCCCGTGGCTATATTAGCACATAGAGACTCCCACATTTATATCATAATTTTCCCTGTTATTTACCACAAAAAAAAAATCCATCTTACACTTAGGGGGTTATTCTAGTTCACTCGCAAAGGTACATTCACTCTTTTATGGACAAAACCATGTGAACTGCAGGTGGGGCTGATGTAACGTGCAGAGAGAGTTAGATTTAGATGGAGTTTTCACTTCAAACTAATATATATATTGCTGTGTAAAAATAAAGCGGTCAGTATTTACCCTGCACAGAAACAATAAAACACCCAAATGTAACTCTCTCTGCACATGTTATATCTGCCCCACCTGCAGTGCACATGGTTTTGTCCATAAGAGAATGATTGTGCCTTTGCGAATGAACTAGAATAACCCCCTTAGTGTAGTCATCTTAAAAGATGTCTTCTGGACCTAAAACCCAAGAAAGTAGCAATGGAGGACAAACAATAAAAGATCGGGAAACGATTGGTGATGCTACTGCCACCAGTCATGACACTGAGGGAATGTAAATTCCAACAACCTAAACATTTTAATTATATACAGAGAAACGCTAACTTGGCAACATGCTATTTACAACAGGAAGTGGCAAGAAAAGGCTTGACCTATGTTCATGACTGGTGGTTCAGCTTCTCATGGAGATGGAAGCCCTCCTTCCTCTCTAAAAAATAAAAAAATAAAGCTTATTAAAGCAAAGGAACTAACTGTGCATTCAGATATCACAAATCCCCAAGCAGAAGCCAAGTGTGTCCATGGTTTGCGATGTCTAGGCCTGGATGGTGGGTAATTCTGTTTTGGAATACTATTTAGTTTTACAAGGAAGATGAAGCATGACAGCAGTCACCCAGTCACAAAGCAGATTACTGAGGTCATAGCAACTATGCTGGTGTTAGACATGCATCCAGTATCTACCATTAGTGCAGTGGGATTTACACAATGTTTTGATGTACTGTGTGCTCATTCTGGATTCAACTACACTCGACAAGCAATTCCAAGACTGAACAAGGGACATTTTAAATAAGTGTCATTAGTGTCCTCACTCAAAAATGCAGTTGTACCCACTGTCCACTTAACCCCTTCAGTGGCAATCCCGAGAATTTTCTGGGCTGTGCCTCAGTGCCCAGTCTGGCAAGCCCGGAAAATTCTCGGGATCAATCACTGAACTCAGGCAGCTTCAGCGCTGCCCGGCTCCCTTCCCTCTGCGGCGCCTCCGCCTCCCTCCTCCCCCCCCCTCCGGGTTTTGTACTGAAGTCCCCGGCGCCGGCTTATGACAAGCTGGCTGCCAGAGACAGGGAAGCAGTGCGGGGGCGCAGGTCCAGGCAGCCGCTGATTGACAGTGAAGCGGCGCTGCCCAGACCCACGGAGGCAGTGGTGAATTTTATTTTAAGGGAGCGCTCCCCATAAAAAACTCGCCCAGTGGGGAGCGCTCCCCCCAAAAAAACCACCACTGAAGGGGTTAACCACCCACATGTGGACAGGACCATTTGGAGCTTATTATCCTTGGAAATATGTATCTTAGTGTGTGCCTGGATCACAGATGCGCACCAGGAACATGTCTGTACCTCTTTGAACACTTTTCAAGTAGTAGTAGTAGTAGTTAAATTGTACCTGAGGACAGATGTAATAGCCTCCAAGTTCAGGAGCAGCACAGGATGCCAGCCAAACTTGGATTTTTTTTAAAGAGGCAATTATTTACAAGGCATGGTTTTGTCTTGTAAATGATTGCCCCTTTAAAAAAATTTCCGAGTTCGGCCAGCATCCTGCACGGTCACAGAACTCTGAGGCTCTTACATCTGGCCCCTTGTGTTACCCATCTTGTAATGGATGTCCCACTGTAATGTAAGAATCCTATACAAATTGCTAATAGACCCAGAAGTGCCTTTTCAATTTGTTGATCACATAGCTTCTTGTGATATTGTGCAAATAGTTCACCTCAAACCTGCCGAGTCCTCCCTGCAACTAAGTGATCTTTCTCAAATTAAAGATTTCATCCACCACAATGGATCAGGGAAGGTCAAGGATTTCCTGCAGAATAAGTGGCTCCTTTGCATGATAGACATGAAGAGCATTGTGCCAAGAACAGGCAGTCATGTCATGTTCTATGTCAGCCAGCAAGGAAAGCCAAAAGAACATTTCTTGACTTCTCCATTTAGTGAAAATTCAGTTTGTAACACATGAATAAAAGGTCCTGAAATGGTCCTGGTCCTCTGGTTACTCACAAGAGGAAAAGAAACAGCATTGCAGAACTACCTGGGACACAGGAGCTCTGTGACACTACAGTACCCTCAGTTGTATTATAGAGCTCCTCAAGGAGCTTGAAAGACAACGGGGGAAATTTACTAAGAATACGAATGCAAAAAGTTGCATTCGTATTCTTAATACAAATTAATATGACAGCATACCTCGTATGCTTTGTCGTGTTCCGGAGGGGGATTTAAAAAGCAGTCAAATACGACTGCTTTGTAACCCTCCGATGGCGTATAAATTCATATTAGCTGGCCGTATATATGGCCGCTAATACGAATTAGTGTAGGCAGCCTGCACGGATCAGTCAGATCCGTGCAGGCTGCAAGGTGTAAAAAAAAAAAAAATGGCGTGGGGTCCCCCCCACAGCTGTAACTAGCACCAGGCTGACAGAGCCGGGGCCGGTAATTAAAAATCAAGGAAACCGACAAAAAGGGGTTCCCTGATTTTTAACAACCAGCCCCAGGCTCCAGGTCCGGGGCTGGTTCCCAAAATACGGGGGACAAAATGACTAGGGGTCCCCTGTATTTTAAGTGTTTAAGTATTTTAAGCTAGTGTTTGCTTGCAGGAAATTCCATGAGTTTGTCTTTGGCTGATGTGGTGGAAACTGACTACAAACTTCTTATAACTTTTTTCGTCAAGCCTCTCCATACTACAGTACTCTGCAAGAATTCAGTAATTTATGTTGAGATTGCAGCGCTACCATCTGAATGTTCTGTGCAAGGGGAAACATGTGCTCCAATTGGCTGATGCTCTCTCACATGCCTTCTTTGTTCATTCTTCTGACATGTTGGGGGAAATTTACTAAGCTAAATTCGTAAAAAAAAAGGTGTATCCGTAGGCATAAATACACCTTTTTTTTACACATTCGTATTTTTGGGATTTACTATCCCGAAAATACGTCAATTCGTACTCCTATGGATGGGACATTCGTATTTGTATTTACAAATACGAATGTCTACACCATCAATAGGAATCACCATTCAAAAGAATGGTGATTCCTGATTTACTAAGCGGCCGTATAGAAAATACGGCCGCTAATGGCCACGAAAATACATCAGTGTAAAAAAATAAATAAAATTAAATCAATTAAAAAAAACGGCGTGGGGTCCCCACCACAGCCATAATCAGCACCAGGCTGACAGAGCCGGGGCCGGTAATTAAAAATCAGGGAAACCGACAAATAGTGGTTCCCTAGTTTTTAACAACCAGGATCCAGGTCCGGGGCTGGTTCCCAAAATACGGGGGACAAAATGACTTGTGGTTCTCCAAGTCCCAGCTTGCAGGGTAGGCTTGCTGGGACTCATAGTTCCACAGTTAAAAACAATAGTTTATTCTATTTTTTACACACAATCAGCTCGATGCCCACCGCCCAGGGGCATCGAGGACAGCACCAGGCTTCAGCCTGGTCAGGTAAGTCCTGGAGGGGGGGGACCCCTTTATTGGGGGGGTCCCCACTCCCCCAGGGCCCCTGGCCAGGCTGACTGGTCAGAGGGTTAATGCTTTGGCCGGGGGGACTTGTATAAAAAGTCTCCCCCTGGCTGTGGCATTACCCTGCCTGGGGCTGGTTCTTAAAATACGGGGGACCCCTAGTCATTTTGTCCCCCGTATTTTGGGAACCAGCCCCGGACCTGGAGCCTGGGGCTGGTTGTTAAAAATCAGGGAACCCCTATGTGTCGGCTTCCCTGATTTTTAATTACCGGCCGCGGCTCTGTCAGCCTGGTGCTGGTTACGGCTGTGGGGGGGACCCCACGCCGTTTTTTAAAATGTATTTAATTTTATTTCTTTTTTTACACTGAAGCCTGCACGGATCTGACTGATCCGTGCAGGCTAAAGCCAAATACGACAGAAAAATAAGATTTAATAGGATGAGAGTTTCAGAAAGTGAGAGATTTGGTGAGAAATCTCCAGTTTTTTTAAAGCGGCAATCATTTACACTGCAAAACCAGTTTGATTTTGAAGTGTAAATGATTGCTGCTTTAAAAAACCTGGAGATTTCTCACCAAATCTCTCACTTTTTGAAACTCTCATCCTATTAAATCTCACCCTAGGTGTATTTTTCTGCTGTATTTTCGTGGCCATTAGCGGCCGTATTTTCTATACGGCCGCTTAGCAAATCAGGAATCACCATTCTTTTGAATGGTGATTCCTATTGATGGTGCAGAAATTCGTATTTGTAAATACAAATACGAATGTCCCATCCATAGGAGTACGAATTGACGTATTTTCGGGATAGTAAATCCCAAAAATACGAATGTGTAAAAAAAAGGTGTATTTATGCCTACGGATACACCTTTTTTTTTACGAATTTAGCTTAGTTAATTTCCCCCAACATGTCGGAAGAATGAACAAAGAAGGCATGTGAGAAAGCATCAGCCAATTGGAGCACGTTTTCCCTTGCACACAACATTCAGATGGTAGCGCTGCAATTTCAACATAAATTACTGAATTCTGGCAGAGTACTGTAGTATGGAGAGGCTTGACGAAAAAAGTTATAAGAAGTTTGTAGTCAGTTTCCACCACATCAGCCAAAGACAAACTCATGGAATTTCCTGCAAGCAAACACTAGCAATTAATTTTCAATTTGCGCATATCTGGAAAAGAAAGCAAAAGTAACTGGTTCTCTCTGTTGAATGCAAACGGAGCAAAGGCCATGCTGATAAGCATCAGCTGAAAGGTAGTCCAAGTGGTGCACATCAAAGAAAATCAGTACTGGATTGCAGGTTAACATGGACATTATGCTCATGTGCAGAACAGGTCCTGTGATATCACTCACTTAAAAAATATATATAAATAAAAGTTCAAAAGAGCACTCACCAGGCTTCCATTATTTTGCAAAGAAAGAGAAGCCCTTCAATACATCACCAATTTACGAGAGCATTTGTCATCATTTCAGGTTACAGCGTGCCCTTCGTCAAGACCAAGTATGAATGGGTATCAGCAACAGCAGATCTACCACAGTCACAGACAATACCTCTTGTATACCCTGGTGCCCAGCTGCATCACTTATTAGTCAATTAAGGCAGGAAGTCATGCCAAACACCTCTCAGAATATCTTATCGCATGTATTTATAACACTCATATAGTCCTTACTCCTCATAGTGTATCTCCATACCTGTATAGAAGTTGGGGTCCCTATATCCCCGTAATCGGCTCCCAAACATCAGCGTGCATTCCACATGACTGGGACGCACGTGCACCATTTTTATTCTGCCTAGTTAGTTAAACACACCGCTCATTTTTAATTATAGTTTATAGCAAAACAAGTGTAAACTGCAGAATTAGCGCTTGTGGTGTTCTCAAATAAGCTCAGTTCATGTGAAAATAATCACAAAGAGTTAATGTCACAAATTAAAGGTATCCATGAAAGGTAGGATTATTGCTGGTAGAATCCTCCAATAGTCACGTCCTCAATAGTGGCATATATCATGAAATGACACAATAAAAAAAAATATAGTGCAAAAACTTTTTAAACAAATGTATTTAATAAAGAAGTGCACTTACAATTTAAATGCTTATTGCAAGCATACAGATAAAAGTCGCTCAAGGCAGGACTGCGGTCCAACAGAAGGTTCTGGGGAACAGACTAACACCAGGTCCGGATACTGGGAGAAGCTGGAGCCCAGAGATACCAACAGTCAAGTCCGTTTTGCAGCGATTAATTATAAAGCGAGACACACCAAATGCATTTCGGACCCAAAAGGTCCTTCCTCAGAAGCATGTCTAATAATGTCCTAGAAGTTCCTTATATACGGTGTCCAATTAGGACCAAACAAACAAACATACTTCCGCCTTTCGGCGTATTAAAATGGCCGTGCGTTCCACCTCAAAACGACTGGTGCGTTCCACACGCGCTCTGGCTTATGAGACTTTGGGAGAGAGGCACTTCCGCCTTTCACTCCACAAAACATGGCCGTGCGGTCCACCAGTATCAGCCGGTGCGTTCCAACACACGCTCCAGCATAGAGAGAGTGTCAAATGCTTATAAGACAACGAGTGGAATAATTTAACATAAAAACAAGGAACTTAAGGATAAAAATATGTATATATATATATAACAATTCATAAATGGTGTCATTTCATAAAACGTGAAGAGATGGTCAGAGACATCATTGATTAAAAAATATATATAGCAGCATCAAAAATATTTATAGCAGCATCAAAAATATTGCACAACAATAGAGATGTTTTTAGCAGCATAAAAGATGAATAAATAAATACAAATAAAAATGACAAGGATATTAAAGAGCAGAAAAAAATGGGTTGGGCTAAGACAAGAAATGTTTCAATTCAAATTCCCCGTTTAACCCCTCGGGTACAAGGGTGTTCAACCGGTAGATCCATTTCATTTCTGTCTGTGCCAACCTCTTGTCTAAATCTCTTGTGCGCCATCTGGGGGTAATTAATTGAATTCCCCAAAAATTTATAAGGTAACATTCTTTAGACTGGTGTTGATTCTTGAAGTGTTCAGATAGCATATGAGTGGTAAGGCCCTTTAGAATATTATAGACGTGTTCAGCAAGCCTAACTTTTAGTGGGCGACTAGTCCTGCCGACATAAAAAAGATGGCACGAACATTCCAATAAATAAACAATATTTTTGGAATGACACGTTATAAATTCATTCATTTTGTATTTCTTTTTATTGACCTCAAAGTCGACCATTTTGCGGTGGGTGGCTTTTACTGACCTACACATGAGGCATTCACCACAGCGGTGGAACCCTTTTGTTCTAATACTTTGTCTTGGGCCAACATCAATGGTGCTCTTAACTAAATGGTTTCTAAGAGAAGGAGCCCTTCTGTAGATAAAAATTGGCTTATCAGGAATTATATTACCAAGAATTGGATCCTGTTTAATCAGGTGCCAATTTTTCTTAAAAACAGTTTCAATTTTTGAGTGAAGCTGGTTAAATTGTGTGATAAAAGCCCATTGAAACTTGTTATCTGTTGTTTTAGGTTCCTTTACTTTCAAGAGATCACTCCTTTCTATAGTTTTAATTTTAATAATTGCTGTATTTAAAACATCCGAGGAGTAGCCTTTCGCTGCTAGTCTCTCTGATACATCTTCTATTTGTTGGTGACATACCTCCACATTAGAACAATAGCGTTTTATTCGAGTGAACTGGCCAAAGGGAATTCCCTTGAGCCAGTTAGTGTGGTGTTGGCTTGTCATCTCAATATAACCATTCGAGTCCGTAGGTTTTCTGAAGGTTTTTGTATTGACCTTTCCATTATCAATATATATTGTTAGGTCTAAAAATGATATTTCTACAGGACTCGTGTTAAAAGTCAAATTAATAGAGAAGTCATTGGTATTAAGATCATTACAAAAATATAAAAGGTTCTCCTGACCATCTCTCCACACAAAGAAAATATCATCAATAAAACGCTGCCAGAGCACCAGACCCGCCCCCAGAACGCCACCCTGCCAAATCCTAAGATGTTCCCAATAGGACATGAACAGGTTTACATAACTAGGGGTGAATCTAGTGCCCATAGCAGTACCAACGCACTGCAGATAAAACCTTCCATCATGGTAAAAATAATTATTTGATAAAATAAAATCAATGCTTTCCAGAATGAAATTTTTCAAATCTGTATTAAAAGTGGACATATTTAAAAAGAAGGAGACTGCCTGTAGGCCTTGTTCTTTGCGAATAATTGTATAAAGTGTGCTTACATCTGCACTGCAAAGAATGTCTCCTTCACGCCACTCATAATTGATTAGATTTCGAAGTAAATTTCCAGTGTCCTTTAAATATGCTTTTGTATTGGACACTAGTGGCTGTAAGAAGTAGTCCACATAAGCAGAGAGGTTGCTCGTAAGGCTATTACAGCCTGATACATTAGGCCTCCCCGGAGGTTTGTTAGCATCTTTATGAACCTTGGGGAGGATATAAAGGGAGGGTACAGATGGTTCTTTAATGTTTAAAAATTCAAACTCCTTTTTTGAAATAACTTTTTTCGTAAGGGCTTGAGTGGTAAGCTCCAACAAAGCTTTACTAATACGCATGGTTGGGTAATTTTTTAATTTTTTGTAGGTGTTGTCATTGGTGAGTTGTCTATTAATCTCTTCCATATATAGTTCTTTTTTCATGCCAACTACACCTCCTCCCTTGTCGGCAGGTTTTATAACTACCGATTTATCCTCTTTAAGGATTTCCAAGGTTTTGAATTCTTTTTTGGTAAGGTTACATTTTTTACCATATTTGGAGTTACCCTTATTTACAATTTTATTGATTTCATCCATGACTACTTTGTTAAAACAGTCTAAAAAACTACCTCTGCAGTGCGTTGGATAAAAGGTAGAAGAAGGTTTAAACGGTGTTGAGGCATCAGAGGATATTACAGTATCCACAGAATCTCTCGATTCAAAGAAGCGTGTCAGCGCAGGCGGGTTTTGTGTTCCCGGCTGTGACCGTGGTGGACCAGTGGAGGGCGCTGGAGAGCCAAAGGCAGAAGGTTTGATGTAGGACATACACGGGGAGATCAGGGCACAGCGAACCAGAGAGTTGGCGGAGACCAGGAACAGGGGCGCGGAGTCTAACCTGCCAGCGGTATTCACCAGGGAGCCCCGCAAGGAACTTTGGACTTAGCTGCGTCTGACAGGCAGGTCGCGGCCCCCTGCCCTGGTCCACTGGACGCAGGCAAGGGAGATGATACTGGAGGTAACAATGGAGAAGGTAAGGCAATCTGGAAACTGCGGAGGATTGCACAGGATGTCGACAACTGAGGTAGACTGTGGTGCCGACAATGGTAGGTGGCTCAGGTATATGCTGGAGCAATAGGACGTAGGTGGCAAAGTCACTATAGAGCACAGCAGATGAAATGTCGACGCTGGTGTCGACGGAGCCAGTCGCTGGTTCAGGACAAGATGGTAAATGTCGCTGAAAGACTTGGAAGCCAATGGTGGTAATGGCGAGGCACCTGTACTCGACTGCAGAGGTGGAAAGGCAGGAGTCTTCTGGAGATGGATAACCCAGGAAGGTATAGCGGGTGCAGGTAACGCTGGAGAGAATCACAGGGGAGCCTGGAGATCTCGGAGTCTTGGGAACTTCTCTGTCACAGGAGAATACTGAGAGCAGGTAAGCAATTGTTCAAGACAAGGAAGGAAGGCCGCAGGCCGACTTTATCCCCCTTGCTTGTCTGTGATTGGCTGCCGGCTGTAGCACCAATCAATGCTGGGAAATGAGCACACACCTTGATCCAGGTACAGGTGTGTGGGTCAGAGGTGACGGGGATGGACAGCGGGGATTGGTCTGGGGAATCAGCTGACTTGAGAGTGTCATGGCGGCACCCATGCTGCCCGGGAACGGCGTGCGCTTGGCAGGGAACTATGGCAACTGACCGCGGGGACACAGGGGACATCGCGCCACACATCAGAAGCCATGCGGATGACAGGCCTCTCACGCAGTACCGACCATCGAGATGGTAATGAGCGATGTTTCCGATGGTAAGATCTGCGGTTTGTGACAAAGCGCTTAATAGTTAATTTACGAATAAATTTCTGGATGTCCAGAAAAAAGTCGAAACTGTTAGGTTTGAATGTTGGGGCAAATTTTAAACCCTTCTGGAGAATTTTAATCTCTGTGTCTGTTAGTTCTCGACCAGATAAATTAAATATTTTGCCTTCATTAGTATTAACGCTATCTTTTGTAATCGGAGCAATTTTTTTATTTTTTATTTTGAATTTTAATTTGATAGCCCCACCTCTTTTGCCTCTCTTAGTGGCTTTAATGCTGTCATTCCTGTTAACTACAATGTTTCTGACGATCCCTCTCTAAAAAAGAAGGGGTTGCAACATTAGGTCGTTCATCATATCTGTCCAGAGTTGAGTATCTATTGTTAGTCTCAATGTTGAAATCATCTCTGGTTTCATCTCTTTGACGATATGTTCGTCTTGGGGTTTCCCAGTTATCATCAGTATTAGTTGGTCTATTTTTATGCCAATTCCTATTTTGTCTATAGTTACGCTGATTGGTGAAGTGTCGTTTAGGGTTATTAGTACTTTTATCCCATACAGGTAACTGCATTCTCTCCTCCAGACTTAAATTATATTGTTTTTTTTCTCCATGTTGGTGCTGTTTTACTATTATAAGTATTGTTATGGGGAGTGAATGTCCTCCTAAATGGGGGAATTTTTTTAGAATCTGCAGTAGGAGGTCTAATGGGTTCGGGCTCCTTGGACGGATTACTGTCTCTAAGGAATTTTTTGCCCTTCCTTTCTCGTAATTCCCTTGTATTTTTCCCTATTTTTTCCAAGAGGGACTCCTCATACATGCCGAAGTCCTCAATTTCTTTGAACGGTTTAACCGATTCTTGCAGGACTAAAATTTCCTCGTTAAGGAGTTTTAATGTTTTAGTTCTCTCCTTAATAATTAGATCAATAAGAGAGAATGAACATGCATCTAAGATGGTATTCCAATCTTTTATAAATGACATATATGATGAATTGAAAGAAGGAGGTTTTGATATTTTTAACCCTTTAGGGATGATTTTGGAGGCTAGATAGTGCTCTAATGTGACCACCTCCCACCAGAGTTTATTCTCCTTCAACATCACCGATTCAAGTTTAAAGAAAACAGATCCTAGATTTTCATCACTTATATTAATGTTCTCATCTTGGGATGAGAAAGTGTTCTTAACCAATTGGTTCCTAATATCTCGAAATGAGAACATGTTTGCAGCACTTATCACAAAGGTAATTGAATGAGAGATAGTGTACAATAAAAGATAGTTTGTGAACAGGTGCGCACAACACACATGCAGCTTATCTACAGTTGAGGTGACATCCAATAATCACCTTACATAGAACATATAGCAAAACAAGTGTAAACTGCAGAATTAGCGCTTGTGGTGTTCTCAAATAAGCTCAGTTCATGTGAAAATAATCACAAAGAGTTAATGTCACAAATTAAAGGTATCCATGAAAGGTAGGATTATTGCTGGTAGAATCCTCCAATAGTCACGTCCTCAATAGTGGCATATATCATGAAATGACACAATAAAGAAAAATATAGTGCAAAAACTTTTTAAACAAATGTATTTAATAAAGAAGTGCACTTACAATTTAAATGCTTATTGCAAGCATATAGATAAAAGTCGCTCAAGGCAGGACTGCGGTCCAACAGAAGGTTCTGGGGAACAGACTAACACCAGGTCCAGATACTGGGAGAAGCTGGAGCCCAGAGATACCAACAGTCAAGTCCGTTTTGCAGCGATTAATTATAAAGCGAGACACGCCAAATGCATTTCGGACCCAAAAGGTCCTTCCTCAGCAGCGTGTCTAATAATGTTCTAGAAGTTCCTTATATACGGTGTCCAATTAGGACCAAACAAACAAACATACTTCCGCCTTTCGGTGTATTAAAATGGCCGTGCATTCCACCTCAAAACGACTGGTGCGTTCCACACGCGCTCTGGCTTATGAGACTTTGGGAGAGAGGCACTTCCGCCTTTCACTCCACAAAACATGGCCGTGCGGTCCACCAGTATCAGCCGGTGCGTTCCAACACACGCTCCAGCATAGAGAGAGTGTCAAATGCTTATAAGACAACGAGTGGAATAATTTAACATAAAAACAAGGAACTTGAGCTTATTTGAGAACACCACAAGCGCTAATTCTGCAGTTTACACTTGTTTTGCTATATGTTCTATGTAAGGTGATTATTGGATGTCACCTCAACTGTAGATAAGCTGCATGTGTGTTGTGCGCACCTGTTCACAAACTATCTTTTATTGTAATTATAGTTTATGTAAATACTCTTATCACGTCGGACAGGATTTTGAATCCACTCTATGCATAATCAGCAACGGTTCCTATGGCAACCTATAGAAGCCACATATTAGAATGTCAATCTACATTAAGGGGGATGTACAAAAATTGTTATATGAGCCTTAAATAGTTCTCAATATATATCTTCTTCAATATATTTATATAGTACTTTTGTTCACTATATCTACTATGCCCTTTATTTGTAGGGGACCATATCACAAACACAATATACTTCTTTGTTCCCATAACTTGTAAGGAGCACGGGTGTATAATTTTTCTTTTTTAAATCATGACTATAGATGTGTGCAGCTGAGAGACCACTTGTTAGGAGGCATCACCTATGACTCCTATCTGTCTTGCTTGTCATGGGTTTATTGCAGCCTGTGTTGGTATCGATTCTCTGGTGGCCTCCAGTGGTGAGTCTGTGCCATTTCAGTCCAGTCCTCTATGCATCAATTATGCACAAGTGTGTGTTCATTAAACCCTGCTAGCCTGGAGTTCACAGCTGCTCTAATCACCTGAGGCCTTCTAAAGGCATCTATGAAAAAAACTCTCATTGTACTCAAATAAATGGGGACAATTGAGAGATGTGTTATAGGATACAATGTGTTATAGTACAATGAGAGTTTTTTTCATAGAATCCCTTTTTTTATAATTTTATTAAGTCATGTATAGATGAGTACACACCCACTCTTCGAGAGCACTCGCATCTACACAACTTTGACACGTTTCTCTTCATTCATCTTATGGCTATTTAATTTTAATTTTCTACCCATGTACTTTCCATTATTTATTATTGAGATCAATCCAGAATGCATAATTTTCTATTTTTATTTTTATTTTTTTCATTGCCTACCGATCCCCAGTACCCTGTCGTTTTAAAATTTATTATTCTATCCTATCTTAAGTGATTGGAACGCAGAATCTGCACTCCATAAAACTGAGCTTATGCCCCATTCATTAGTTATTCACTCGCTATGACACTTTTTCCATGCCCCTTATGTCATTTTTTTGACAGCTTATCCCTCACAGTATTGTTATGCGTTTATAATATATATGCTTTTGAACGTAGTTATTAACCATGTGATGTGCCCATCACCACATAGTTCTTCATATTGGAACGCTTAGTCCGCCCCCAGAGCTCCCACTGAACTATGGAAACGCATTCTGTCATTACCAGCATTACGTGACCCACGCTGGTTTTTCTCATTGGAACGCATAGCCCGCCCCCAGAGCTCCTTCCGAGCTAATGGAACGCTTGATGTCACAACCTACATCACGTGACACACGCTGTTTCATTACATCGTCTTTGGACTAATAACGATAGTAAAAAAAAAAAAAAAAAATTGATGTGACACACACAACGTCTAGCGCTCTATCACATTGTCTTTATCACAGTGTGCGCCTATTGTTACACATTGTATTGCTAAACAAAGCCCGCCTCCAGGACCCACGTCACAGCATCCTGTCACTTTAGGCAGGAAACGGAAACCACTGGCATCTAGGTGGAACGCATAATTGGAACGCAAACGGCGTTCAGTACATCGTACACATAGACTCGCAACATCTAAATACACCCTGCTGCTAGAGACATAAGGGCACCCTGTACCCACACTTTCCCCTACTGTGTTTGGCCTTTTTTAAGCCATTTTCGCCACTTTTTGCTATCCCTTCCGCATACTCGTATTCCGGAAGTGAGGTCATAGGTGCCACAGCATTTAAACAGGCACAATTTCAGACTGTTACTCATTGGACGTTGCTGTTGCCTTTATCGTTACATTTGTGCAGGTAGGATACATTATGATACACCTGATTAAGTCTCTGTGTATTTGTCATACAGAATATGCTCTGTATATGCTTTGTATTTGACTGAATATTTATCTGCCTTGGCTATTTACTTTAAGCTGAGCTGTTTACATGATGTGCTGATTTGATACATTTTAAACCATCACGTTGCATGCATATACAATGTACCAATTTCTGTTATGCATATTCAAGCTGAGCCATTGTACACTATGTGCTTAGATAACGTATCTATAATATACCATATATATATATATATATATATATATATACTTTGTGTAATGTTTAATCTACCTATGGAATGTGTCCCATCTAAACTGTGGGATCATGTAAGCGTTCCAGTGTAGCTGTGACCACCGTTATGGATACCTTCCATATGTATTGCATTTACCGCCTAGCTAGTCGAGCTGTGAGATATATGAATTTATCCTCTTCTTATATTTATTGGGTGTCCATCCACATTTAATATTGGATGACTACCTACCCATCTACAGGAGACTACGTACAGTCCCTACAAAATCCCTATAATATATAGTCCCTGTAAAATCAGACTATCAATAAGGACTGGATGACCACCGATCCACATACATTAGACTATGTTAGTTCTTAAAACATCCTTGTTTAGGACAGATGAGACCATACAGCTTGTTATATGGACCCTACAATCAAAATTTTTCGATATTTTTCTTTTAGAACCACTGTAGCATAAATCCACTATACAAGTGTCTTCACAGCAACGCCTTTTTGTGTGGAATCAGCTCCATTCTTACCACCGTATGTACCCCAGATAACTTCTGGAAGGTAATGTCTATCCCGTTTATCATTTTTTTGACACGGTGATATTAATATATAGAGGAGTATACAATTTGGACCCTATAATTATAGGCTGTCGATATGTCCCCTTTTTAGAACTTCAGTAGCCTAAAGCCACTGTACTAGTGCCATCTACAGTGCTGTCTGTCTGTGCGGATTGAGTTCCACCAGTACCATCTTATCTATCCCAGATACTATCAGGAAGGTAATGTGAATCTCCTTTATTATCATTATGACCGATACTATAAAACATTAGAATATGGTTGAATATGCATCCTTCTATTTCCTCCTAATTTAGAAATTAAGGTCATCTGACCCCGGTTGACCCTGCCGAACGTCCACCTTTACTTGCTCAATTTAGTCCAGTCCTAATCAGACTTTCTATTTACGGCCAGCACAGTTCTGACTACTCTGTGAAGGTAATTTCATCTTGCCTCCGTCTATGAACTCTAGATCACTAATTTTTCTGCCGTCTTATTTAAAATTATACCCTCCTTTTAACAGATTCTTCACATCTAGGAAAGTATGGGACCTACAACAGCCCCATCATATATGGATGTTTAAAATCCCTTATCCTGTTATTTCACCTATTTAAGGTACATATTTTCTTAGGTATATGTCCCCTCAGGAAAACATTTCCTATATCCACTATCTAAATATTTTCCACACGTACTCTCCTCCCCCTCCATCCATCTCATACTACCTCTGTACTTTGATCCTCTAGATTGCGACCTCTATCTTTTTATTGAATTCCACCATATAATGTGAGAATATTTGAGGCATCTACATATATTCCTGATCGGTATGTACATAATGTTTGTAACCATTGGATACTGTATTTGAACAGCTATTTTGGATACAGGAATATATACACTCGATATGTTTTTACCACTTGCAGTGTCTTTTTTAACCCCTGATGAAGTCTTTCTAAAGACGAAACGCGTTGGGTTGTTACGGTCTCCAAAAGAACTGAGACACCACACGTTTTCCTACAAACGTTTTAATAAAATATGTCATTTTTTCAAAAATGTTTTGAATATTTGTACATTTGACACATTTACTGCACTAAAGGTGGTGGAAACCTCTGGCGCTCTCTATTTTTCTCTGCTATCCTACCTATTGTCTCCCACTAACAGGGGAGTCTCTTTAGAGCAGCAGCCTTCTGTGTGGCGCGACTAGAGTCATTCCTAGTTGTGATATATATATATATAAAACATCAGGAATGCCACCATCCTAAATGGGAGAAGATCTTTAAGTTCATGTCAGCAACCATTATTTTCTGTTTATAGGGTGGGTCCACTGGTGTATGAATGAGTGTTTATAACTAGGGATGAGCAGGTTTTGATTTATCGGAATCTGGACACCCCCGAATACCCCTAATCCAAACCTGTTCTCCGAGCCTGTTCGGGATTTTCTGCCCATGCTTGGGTCTTGGGACCTCGCGAGATCCCGCCATTAAAGTCCATTGGTACTGCCGTTAAAGTCCAGTGACACTACAGTTAATGTCTAGTCCAGTGGTACTGCTGCATAGTCCAGTCCACGGGTACTGCCATTAAAGTCCAGTGGCACTGCTGTTAAAGTCCAGTAATACTGCCATTAAAGTCCAGTGGTACTGCCATTAAAGCGCATTGGTACTTTTGTTAAAGTCCAGTAGTACTGCCATTAAAGTCCATTGGTACTGCTGTTAAAGTCCAGTGATACTGCTATTAAAGTCCAGTGATGCTGCAGTTAAAATCCAGTCCAGTAGTACTGCTGCATACGTCCAGTCCAGTGATACTGCTGCATAAGTCCAGTCCAGTGGAACTGCCATTAAAGTCCAGTGGAACTGCCATTAAAGTCCAGTGGAACTGCCATTAAAGTCCAGTGGTACTGCCATTAAAGTCCAGTGGTACTGCAGTTATAGTCCAGTGATACTGCAGTTATAGTCCAGTGATTGTGCAGTTATAGTCCAGTGGTACTGCAGTTATAGTCCAGTGGTACTGCCATTAATGTCCAGTGATACTGCTGCATAAGTCCAGTGGTACTGACATTAAAGTCCAGACTAGTGATACTGCTGCACTTCCAGTCCAGTGATAGTGCTATATAAGTCCAGTCCAGTAACACTGCTGCATAAGTCCAGTCCAGTGGTAATGCTGTTTAAGTCCAATCCAGTGGTACTGCTGTCCTACTCTCCTGAACCTGCCCTATCATCACCTCAAACAAGAGGTTGTGACACGTTGGAACTCCACCTTCTATATGCTGCAGAGGATGGAACAGCAGCAAAAGGCCATTGAAGTCTACATAGCCACCAATGACATAGGCAAAGTAGGTGGGATGCACCTCACTAAAATGCAGTGGAGACTAATTTCCACGTTGTGCAAGGTTCTCCAGCTGTTTGAACTTGCCACACGTGAAGTCAGCTCCGACACTGCCAGCTTGAGTCAGGTCATTCCCCTGATCAGGCTGTTGCAGAAGCAGCTGGAGAAAGTGAAGAAGGAGCTAAAGTGTGGCAATTCCGCAAAGCATGTATGCCAGGATACGAAGTTGTCATCTGAAGCAGACCATGACATGGCAACAGCTCCTCCTTCATTTTCTCCCACACCTGTGGCTGTGAGGAAACAGCTAGAATTTAATACCCTACCCGCTGGTGGTGATTCAGGGCAGGCGGGAGCGAATTTGGACATCTGGTGCATACAATGCGGTACTTGTGTAGTTTCACGGCGCCAGTTCTACGCTCGCCACAAACAAGGGGACTTAGACGCACGGCACCATACTGGCGCCGTGAAACTACACAAGTACCTACAATGCTTTCACCATTGAAAAAGGGTGGAGGATTACATTGGTGACAGCATCCAAGTAGGCATGGCAGACAAGAAAAAGAAAGGAAACCACTAGGCGCCTTATGTACACTCAAGAAATTGTAATAACAATTTAATAATTAACAATGAATCACAATAAAAACAATTAATTGCATGCATGCAAATTTATCCTAAAATAGGGGATACATATATCAGTTATTGCTTTTCTGCTATGATTTCATAGTTACCGATCCTAATCCCAGGAATGCAACAAATAACGAGTAGGTTGGTTTTGCAAAAGACACAGCAACTTGCTGTCAATCACTAGTATAGGGAAGATGTCACATCAGTGAGCAATATGATGGTATAGCGTCATGCTGGGATGGTTTGTATTCCACTTTTGAACCCCTGGTGGGGTAACTGAAGTGCTCAGCCAATTTGTAACGTCCCGAATCTAGGGAAATAATGACAGTCACAGAAGCGGTACTTACTGCTACCCGCAGTTGATTTTGGTCCATAGCTGTGCAGCAATATTTAGCGGGGCGCCTCCTGTGTGTTGTGCGGGGTCTGATGACACCTCGCGGCGCCCGCTCAATGCACGCCGGATTGCTGTGTTGTGGGAGGGAAGCAGACTGTAGATTACGCTGGTCACAGCGGCTGCGTCCAAGGTGGGAATGGGACGTTAGCAATTGCTAGATGTTGATACGTCTCTCCAGTCCTCAGTATTGGGGAATAACAGAGTCCTTTTTAAAAAATTGGTGCCTGTGACCAATATAGAAGCTACCTCCGGAGTCCAGGTAGGCAAGTATGATCCCAATGGATAAATGGTTGAATGGCTGGTCTGATGATAAAGTGTAGTTCAGCTCCTAGGTGAGTAGGGTTTCGAACTAACGCGTTTCCCCATCTGCAATTAGTATCATCGGCTTCCTCACAGAAGAATATAAGCATGTATGGAGTGTGTTCATCCCCATCATCTATTTAAACCCCATTTTCGAGGGGTTACTGAGCATCCAGTGCAATGAAGACCAATTGCCTCCAGAGACTACAGAGGGACCTGTGATTGTGAAGTCCAGTGGGGACAAATTGATAATCTGTAAGGATGAGGAAGAACACACTGAAGGGGGTGAGACATCGGAGGATGACAACGACATCTTGCCTCTGT
This sequence comes from Crinia signifera, assembly GCF_055691185.1. NCBI lineage: Eukaryota > Metazoa > Chordata > Amphibia > Anura > Myobatrachidae > Crinia > Crinia signifera. The sequence continues at coordinate 131,715,506 of NC_139219.1, forward strand.
AGAGATGGTTTGTACAGGAAGAGACAATTTGCTTCTTTTTTGTGGGGGCCCAAACAAACCAATCATTTCAGCCATAGTCATGTGGCAGTCCCTGTCACTGAAATGATTGGTTTGTTAAAGACAGTGTCCATGTCCTATTTATGTACATAAGGATGGGTGGGAGGGTCCAAGGATAATTGCAACTCTTTTTTTGGCATTAGTTTTGGCATTTGGGGCCTAGTATTTCAAATTGTCATCCTGTCTGCTGCTGCTGCAGTGCCACTCCTAGATGGGCCACGTGTTTGTGCCACCCACTTGTGTCGCTTATCATAGTCATCCAGCAACATCGTGCAAACTTTTGGCCTAAAAACAACACTGTGAGGTGTTTAGGATAGACTGGAAACCAGTGGAAATGAATGTTATTGAGGTTAGTAATAGCATAGGAGCAAAAAATAAATAAATAATAAATTCTGCGATTGTAGCGGTCTTTTAAAAAAAAAAACCCAGATCCAAAACACAAAACACGTAACACAAAAAGGTTGGTGTTTTGGAACTGATCCAGATCCAAAACACGGCCAGAGATACAAATCCAAAACCCAAAACCCAAAACACAAAAAGTGCCCGGTGCACAACCCTATTTATAACAATACACAAGTACTGATTATATTCCGGGTCCTGAAAAAGTGACTTTTTCAGCTTGTAGTATGCTTTTACTTAAGCACTGGTTGTAATCATCTAAGGGGTGATACACTTCTTTCTGGGGCTTAAAGTGGTCCTGGAGAGGTGGAGGAACTAATTTTACTCTGCCACTTAATTCCCCTTTCCCCTCCCCCCATATGCAGTACCAGGGCCAGTGGTAAGGTTTTTGGTAACCCTCTGCAATCTGTAATGCTAGAATTACTGTAAAGGGCCAAGGTTGAGCAGCTTGAACTAGGTCTACCTCTCCAGCACAGGGGGTGGAGAGGTAGACCCCCCCCCCCCCCACACACACACACACACACACACACTTTAACCTCTGCTCCTTTCATATACAGTAATTACAGGCATGGAATATTTATTTATATTGCTGCTTCTTTACATTACATTCTCTAACTGGTGTTAGTTAATTATGGAATTGTGTACCACTGAGCTGATTCTTGAATTAATTCACTTTTGCAAATCTCTGAAATTACTGTAGTTACATTGCCGAGCAAAACAATTGGATGTGCCCACCTCCATGTACACACCACTTGTTTCCTGTGATTTGTAAGTACAGTAAAGTAGTTTTAAAAAAAAAGTCAGTTGGATGCACAAATATCACATACCTTACCCAGCTGCTTTAATGTGCAATACATTTTTTTTACAATATTTATGTTTCCATAAAATTAAATATTAGCCCTTGCGGCATTAACTCTCTGAGTGCCAAGTGAATTTATCAAAATAGGTGTGAAAATGTCAAGGCTACATTTGTATTCATCATAATATCCTGCAATATTTACCTTATATCGGAAATATAATCTTGTGTACACATTATTTGAATTTATATAACGAATGTGAACAACGCTGGCATTTTTAGCAGATATTTTGAACATCTCTCACAGAGATGTTGGCACTCAAATGGTTAATAAATGGTAATAGTTAAGCGCTCACCCTTGGTTATATGCTCGTGAGAATTAAGTGACAAGATGCTTGTGTTCTGAATAAATGGTTTATTTGTAAACAATATATACATGCAATGTACAAGAAAAAGGCAGTAAATTGGCAAGTGATGCAGGTTGTGGGGGTGTCTGAGATGAGTCCCGTGGGGGATATGGGGGTGCCAGCAGGCCCCTTTACCATAAGCCTGGAAGGATTATGTCTCATTCAGTTATTGGGTGCTGAGTGCTGTGGTGTGGTGGGTAAGTGGGCTGGTTGCATGGTTCCCTGTACACAGTGATGTTGAGTTATTGGGTGCTGCAGCAGTGGCCTGCAATGAGCCCTTGCGAGTATCAGGGGTCAGCAGAACCCTTTTTACCATAAGCCCTTGGGCTTATGTCTCAAGGAGGCCGCTGTGTGAGTAAGGGTGGGGGGTTGAGTGCCCCGTGGGCGGGCGGGGTAAGTCCAGGTGCACTTGGTGCTGCAGAGAAAGTCAATGGTTGGTGCTGGGTGGCGGCGTCCCGCTACCAGAGATCTTACCCACTTGGTCTTTTTGCAGAGTTTGTGCAGCGGTTAGGTGCTGGGCGTCCCGGCCTCGCTTCTTAGGCAGTGGTGAGAGGCGTTCACCCGGCTGCCTGTTTGTGTGTAAGCCGCTCCGATGAGCGTGGATCCACAGTCTCCTGACCCGGACGCTAACTTCTGGGTTAGCGTGATGACGTCACCGGGGGGAGCTGTGATCTCGACTCCGGACGGAGGAGACTTAGATGCTGTTGGTGATGCTGTGAAGCTTGTTCGTGTGGGTCCAACGCGTTTCAGCCACTGTGGGCCTTTGTCAAGGATACTGTATGCTCTGGCTTAAGTGTATTTATACTGGATGGGCGTTCCTCAGTTGTGGTCATAGGTTTTATTGGTCTGAGGTGTCGGCCCCTGATGGGACGCTTGTGGGTGTCACTCACAACGGGGCGGGCGGGGGCGGCAGCCCCCACATACAAAGGTAAAAGCGCTGTAACCATAATCAAAATTCACCTACTCAAAAGGTTAAGTCAAAATACATTTTAATGCAGATTTGAGTATTTGTACTTTTTTCCATTTCATAGACAAATGACTTAAATGTAAAAGATAAGTTATCTATTAGAAAAATCATCATTTTTAAATCAGTGTGTGTATGGTTAAAGGTCTTTGGGTACTTGTTGTTTGAGAATTACTAAAATTGAATGTTTGCTTAAGGTAAGCTATGTTGACTAGACCTCTTTCCTTAAGTGGTGATTAAGTGCCAAAATGAATTCCCACAGTAAAAAGAAATATTTTCATTTAGTTAGCAGACAAGATGACAGACGTATAATTCAGCAACATTTGGCAGATATAGTTCCCTTAGGTAGAAAGATGAGTTTATACTGCAGTCAAAAATGAAGCTTGATGTTGGAAAGAAAACAGGATAATAAGACATTCTAACAAATTGCAAGAAACACGTAAGGTTGAGATAATACAAATATAGTTGTTGTAATACTTAAGCCAATCCAGAGACCAGTATATGGAAATGTTTATTACTCAAGTGCAGAAGGAGCAATATTCCTTTAGGAGCACATTGCAGTTTGGCATGTGTAACGAGACACTAATGGTGTCCTTTACCCTTTAATCATGCCACTCAGATACACCTGAATCTTGAACATGTCACTTTGACAAATCCCAGACTGTACTGCTTGCCTAGAAGAAGATGACTTCATCCTTATGTCTCACTTGGGTACATGAAATGGGTAATTTCCACCGTGATATGAGCAAATATGAGAATGTACTTTGCTGTAAGTTACCTGGATAGTTGTAATATCAAATTCTAAGAAAATTAATTGTATTGTATATTGTTTACAATTCAATATTTAATTATTTATGCAGGAATAGCACATAAACATATTACAAAATGTTGTTAGTATGTGTTTCTTGAAGTCATTTAGATTTATTAGTGAAATTTCCAAAACATGCTTTCTGAGTTTATAAAGATGCTGGGTCGTTCCATGTGAGGTTTTAGAAGTTTAAATACACCACACACATAAATTAAGCTAAAATTCAACATAAAAAAAAATATGACAATAAAATATGGGGTAGGTAGGCATAATTAATCCTTAGAAGCAGGGATTAGGGTGGGTATTCAATTAGCCATGGGATTTGCCCAGCTACTAATTGCCAGGAAAAATCCTCAGGTTGTAGGGAAAGGCTATTCAATGATGTAGCTTTTTTTCCGGTAATTGTTTCCTAGCACGGCGCCTATCGCATACCTTAATTAGTGGTGTGCGATGCGATGTGATATTCCCGTTAAATTAACTGGAGTGCTTGTACAATGAAATATAGTATTGCATGCCAGCAAATGGCATGAGATGCGATGCGATGCGATTTTTAATTGTACCAGCACCCTGATGGGTGCAAGCCCGTGAGGGGCGGCGGTACGCGTCCTCCGACCTTTTCATACCCCCACTATCCACGTCTGCGCGGAGTTTATTTTATATAGTGTGGCGTGCGCAGCGAGCCACCGACCCCGAAGCGTGGCGAGGGGCCGCGGAATAAGAGCCCAAAGCATGGCGAGTGCAGCGGGGACGCGGAATACATGTAAAGTAATGCGTGTCCCCTCGCCACGCTTCAGGCTCGCCACATTATCTAAAATCAACTCTACGCCGACGTGGATAGTGCAGGTATGAAAAGGTCGGAGGAAGCATACTGCCGCCCCTCGCAGGCTCGCTGCGATCGCCACACTTCGGGTAGCGTTGATATTGGGGGTGGTGTTGACAATGGGGGTGCATTTAACATTGTAAGCACAACATTGTAAGCACATGCCGTCAGCAGTCATCTGGTGCGTGCTGCTTTGACGGTGGGGTAAGAGGTCAGATGGCCATTTCGCATCTATTGCTTCATCACTGATGAAGCAATAGATGCGAAACGGCCATCTGACCTCTTACCCCACCGTCAAAGCAGTATGCACCACATGACTGCTGACTGCATGTATCCCACTGCGGCACCATAACACAGCACGAACACTGTGCGTCTCCCTCCTCTCCGGGCACGCGGACACTAGCTACCCACACAACTCAGTGTCAACTGACACTGTCAGGTACCCTTCGGCACCCGTGCTGCTTTTCTGTCTCCTCTATTTACATTCCCCTCAGGACACTGCGCTGCGGGCACACGCCAGGCAGTCTGTCCACCACCTGCTCCCCCATTTAACCCCAGGGACTCCCGGCTCTTTCTGGCTTGCCGCTCACTTTCCATTACTGCCACAGGCAAGTGGGAAGCAGCAGCGCACAGCCAGGAGAGGGGACTCCCAGATCCCTACATATTCTATCTCCCCTCCATCTCTCTCTATCCCAGGGAATCCCTGCACCCACCTATGTACCGCTCACTCCTCACCTCTGCTACCAGCAAGTGGTGAGCAGCAGCGTACAGCCGGCGGCCAGGTACCCCCGCTACCTGTCTCACTACTTTGGCACAGATAGACACTCATCCTGAGTGTGGAGCAGGACATTTCTGCACTGTTATTAACCAACAGAAGTCCTTGCCACCACTCTTCCTCAGGACAGCAGCACTATCATTTTCTGCTAACCCTGAATATTCCCACGGATCTGTCCACAGGCAATTATTCTTGCCCTGGACTACGATACACAAGCATAGATCCTGGAATTAGAAGAGGGTATCTTTCCCACTATTTCTCCACCTCTATCCCCCTTCTTACACTGCAAATTATCCTTAATTAAAGACCAATTAAGAATGTTGTTTGGTCACAGAACTAGAAATATTGTACTCTAGTAAATAAGGTGTGTCGCAGAACAGCAATTATACCGTGAGTATTCAAAAATACAAAAGAGCAACTTATCTTCTTGTTCTTTCACGTATAAAACATTCTGTACCACAATTTAAAGCAATTGTTTTATAATTGACCTTAAGTGTACCTAAGAACTGTTCAGCTTATGGAGATAGATACCTGAGTATTTGTAAAGGGCGCCAGTAAGGGCGTGTTTTGCCAAGCTGCAACCTCAAAAAAGGAGTGTCACACCCTTATAGAGAAAAAAAGGCAGAATTGGATGGTTAAGCTATACAATACTAATCAATCATGCATGGATTAAAATATGGGTATTTATTTAGATTAAAAAGTATTCAAGTGATAATATTATAAGTGCACATTTTAAGCCTAATGGCTTTAAGAAAATTGATAAAATAATGTATAAAAATATAGATATACAAGAATTAGTGCTGCAGCATTTTATATGAGGGGTTAATTTCCAAAAAAGTTACCTCAGTTCAGCGGTGTCCTGTCCTCTTTTGGACCCAAAAGGAAGATGCTCCCAGACAATGGGTGAACAGTGGAATTGGATGAGTGTACCACTGTATTGTCTCCGTTGTTGTTTTGTGACAGAGTCACCCCAAAGATGGTTGTGGATATGGGATCCTGGTTCGGCAATATTACAGAGGTGGTGTTCCTCCACAGAGATGGTGATGGCCGTCTTAGGATCCTGTACTCCAGAGGGTGTGTGAAGTCCCAGTGGGAATTTCGGTTTTGGAAGCAGTGCTTGCAGGCACAAACTGAGGAGGATGATAAATGTAGGAAAGCAGCTGGATGGGTGTACCAAATGGCCAACGTATAAGTACCCTTAGTGATTGGGGTATTGTGCACACCTGTGTTTGTTCAATTAATTCATTAGTTTTCACAAAACATATTAAAAACGATAACAGCATGAATAGGAGACAGATCCAAACATATATATATTTTCAAAGTTGAAAAACAAGGTTTACAAACACAAAAAAACACATATTTCATATAATATTGTAATGGGATGCTTAGCAGCATTTCCGGACTTCCGGTGACGCACTTCTGGTCAAGTGGAACGCAAGTAACACGCATATTTACGGTTTCGTATTTCAATAACGGAGGACCAAACAATCTCTGGCAGCAAGTTTATATATGGTGCGGCGCACGTGGCTGCTTTGTATTTCTTATGTGCCGCATTAGCACAGTTTCTATTACTGTGCGCATTAGTCCGGAGTCAGGCTGTTCGTAGTCACTTACTGGTCACGTGACCCGATGGTAGGTGTGTATGTCCCTGCGTTCCACTTAACAGGAGGCTTTGACTCACTGACTAGTGGGTATTGATACGTTCCAAATGGCGCATATTAGTTCTATATTCCAAGTAGCAGGCAAAGCGATATATAGTAAATAATAGGTACATTTTATATATATGTTCCATTACATTGTTACATTGCATTGAGATGAATATTGAGACTATAGAGGAAGAATTCTCATTGTCCCAGAGATATTATGGCATTATACAGCAAATATATTTAAAACAATACTAGAATCAGATAAATATGGGATACAATGAAAATAAATAAAAATTTTAAAATGAAAATAAATAATGAATATAAAAATAAAAATAAGAGTGAAATAATGCAATAATATCCAGTGCAATATAGAGAAAAAAGTATTTCTATTATTTTCCCATAAAGTTAATAGCAGGTACCTTTTATTGTTATTACAAAGTACGTCTATATGTATGTTATTAATTATATTCTGATTGCTTTTGTAAAGGTTAAAATTAAATTAATGAAGAGAAAAGAGGAAGAGAGGAAGAAGAAAGAAGAGGGATGGAATGTGGTGATTCAAATAACCATATTCAGTTCTACTGCCTCATTGAGGCTGTCGGGGTGGATGGTGTTCATCTGAAACATCCAGAATACTTCTTGTTTACAGAGATTCTTATATCTGTCGCCCCCCTGTGTTGTTTCTGGTACATGTTCGAGGGCCACAAGGCTAAGACCCTCTGGGTTTCCTGCGTGTGCCTCCAAAAAATGTCTCGATACGCTGTGGCTTATTAGTTGTTTACTGACATTCCTCCGATGTTCTAAAAAGCGAGTCTTAATCTTCCTAGTCGTCCTACCAATGTAACGGAGATTACAGGGACAGCAGAGCATGTAGATTACGTATTTGATATTACAATTTATGAATGCGTACATTTTTTGTTGTTTGCTATCATTATTGTAAACATGGTAATTTGATTTGTTTTTAATATGACCACATGTTATGCACCTGGTACCTCCACACCTAAAGAAACCCTGAGGTTTCTGTCCCAACCCCGTGTTACTGATTTCTGTTGGGATATTTTCCTTTATGGTCCTCAAGCAAGTTGGGGCAAGTACATCTTTCAATGTTTTGTTCCGTTAAAACATGAAACGTGGGCTTAATGGTAGAACATCAATTAAGGAGGCGTGGCCACGGTGGCGTGTGCGTGATAGAGCGTGTCCAGGTCTCCCCATGCCGGCTGAGTGAATTGGCGCCCACCCTCCCCGTGTGCAAAGCTTGAGGACGCCGGTGAGAGAGGCGATCCCGGCTGTGGATGGTGACCTGTGCCAAAGGAGTGGAGTGCGGGAGCGAGTGGGGCAGTTGCTGGACCCGTCGCATGAGTCTCGGCAGAGCTGCAATTTCAGGTCCCGGACAGAGCCGTAGTACAACGAGCGGCGTCTGACGTCATCAATTGGAGACGTGTCGGGTGCTGAGACGCTGAGAGCGGGACCACAGAGAGAGGGGAGCGGCGGCCAGCGTTCTACTCTTTCCCAGCCAGACAGCTATCAAGGCTAGCAGTCTCTCAGCCCACAGCAGATAAGCGGCCCCCCCAGGCAGAGACTTCTCCAGCATTAAACCAGGTCCTGGTGAGTGGAGTGACGGAATAACTGATATTGAGACTGTGCCATATTATGCACTCCTGATTATTGGGCTAAGACTATTTATCTATGCCACTGTCTGGAATCTGGTGGGCCCTGTCAGGACGTTGACTTGGAGGAATTAAAGTGTGGCTGTATGGCTCTGTGGCTGTGTGGCTGAGGCTGGTTCATATCCGGAGGTACTGTTTGAGAACTCGTCCCAGATATTTCTTCTTAACAGCCTGTAAGCAGCATTTGCTTAAAAGGAATTGCCCTATAGTTTACTTGGCTTCCTGAGTGAGAGACAGGGGCCCGGTAATTTCTGGGTTTGAATAACACGGCTCTGTGCAATTTTTGAGAGAACCAGAGCTCAGGTTAACAATAAAGAGACACGTTCCTTACTAGTTAAGGATGGGCAAGACCAGTCAAAGTACCGCGGCAGCAAGACTGGAGAAATATGCCCGAGCTCAGTCTCAGCCTGGTAATAGCTCTCAATCAAACACCCCCACAACTACTCCTGTTAAGGGCAGCGCTATTCCGCCATTACCAGAAGTATCATTGCAGCAGGTGCTTGATGCTATTAATAATTGTGAAACAAGTCTTATGGAACAGCTGCATAAAGTCCAGGCGGATATAACACTGCTACGAAGTGATGCGCAAAAAATGCGGGAAAGGGTGACTGAGGTAGAGTACCGTGTCTCTTCGTTAGAAGATACAGTTACCCCCATTCAGACTCAAGTCAATGCTATGTCAGGGCAACTTATGGAATTGAGGCACAGATTTGAAAACATGGAGGGGAGACTTAGAAGGAATAACGTTCGGTTTATTGGATTTGAGGAACGTGTGGAAGGCAATCAACAAGAAAAATTTCTCGAAGAGTGGCTAGTACAAAAGTTTGGGAGGGAAGTATTCTCTGCCCAATTCGCAATTGAACGGGCCCATCGAATTCCTGGTCGCCTGCCGGTACCTGGGTCCCCCTCCCATACCTTAATTGCAAAAGTCCTCAATTTCAAGGACAGAGATAGCATTTTGAGGTTGGCTCGCGTTAAACCTGAGTTGTCGCATAACGGCCAGAGAATAGCTTTGTTCCCGGAATTTCCAATTGAGATTCGAAAAGATCGGGCAAAATTTAAGGACATTAAAATCCGATTGAGAGAACTGGGCCTGAGCTACTCTATGATGTATCCCTCTAAATTGAGGATTATCGAAGGGGACAATGTTAAATATTTTTTCTCTCCGGCAGAAGCAGCTAGATGGCTGGATCTAACCCATCCTGCATGGCAACAAATTATGGCAGTTTAAAATATGCAGGTCTACCAGAGTAATGAGTACATGAAGCAGTGCACAAGAGGGTGGGGTGGGGTGAATATTCGTGTATAAATTTCTGGATATCAGCCGTAGTATGGGGAGATCAGGATGACTTCTTCAGTGGTCATTAGTTAATTGCCTTGTAAGGAGCACGATTTAAGGTGTAGGAATAACGGATGGGATATTGGGATAGAGGTATGCCTATTTGGGTAGGTGATACAGGGAGGGGGGGTGTTGTCTGTTTTGTGTGTATGTTTGTTCGTCTTAATTTGGCATTTCATGGTACAGATTTTTTTGGCATTATTCGGTACGACAAGGGAGAACCAGGGCTTACACCTTAGAGTAGAAAATGGTTAAAATCCTAACGTGGAATGTTAGGGGGATCAACGATCGCATAAAGAGAGCTTTGGTGTTGAAACAATGTAGGAACCTCGAGGCGGATATTATATGTCTCCAAGAGACCCATTTAAGTAGTGACAGAGTGCTCTCTCTTAGGCGTCCTTGGATAAGCCACAGTTATCATGCATGTTTTACATCTATGTCAAGAGGTGTGTCCCTCCAAGTTAAGAAAACTCTTGTGTTTGAACCAAAAGCGGTTAAGATTGATCCTCGGGGAAGGTATATTTTTTTGGACTGCATTATTAATCATATTAAAATCTGCATCCTCACGGTTTTTATCCCTCCTCCTTTCTCCTATGAGGTTATCAAAGCTGCCGTGGAGTTCTCAGCCACATACCCAGATAGTCAAGTTATCTGTCTGGGTGATTTTAATAATATACTAGATCCACGGCAAGACAGATGGAGGAGTTTGCCCGGGGACTCACCCAATACAGATCGTAGATTTGCTGAATTCATAAAGGAGATTGGATGGTGGGATCCGTGGAGGCTTAGATTCCCAGACTGTCAACAATATTCATGTTACTCTCCAACTCATAAAGTTTTTCCCGCATAGATTTAATATTTGTTTCTGCGGGACTGCTTAATAATATCACTCAAATTGAGTTCAAAGCCAGCGGAATTTCAGACCATTCCCCAGTAACTATTTATCTGGAGTTCGAGGGAGATAATGGAGTTAAATTCTGGAAGTTACAACCTTTTTGGTTGGCACAATTGGGAGATAAAAAGGTGTTGGAGGACATAATGTTGGAGTTTTTTTCTCTAAATACTGGGTCTTCTCAAAGTACAATCGTCTGGGATACGTTCAAGGCCTTCTTTAGGGGCATTTTGATAAAAAAAATAGCTTTTCTAAAAAGGGTAAATAGGGCACGGGCCACAGAATTAGAGAAGCGGATGACAAATTTAGAAAACATCTATATAAAGAGTAAACTAGACATTGACAGACTACAGTGGCATTCGGCCCAAAAAGAATGGTTAGAATATTTGCAAGGGTACTCTTTACCTAGCACGGCGCCCACGATCTCCATCGCGGGCGTCGCGGGTAAAGAAATCGTGGGGATCGCGGGCATCGCGGTCAGTACATTAACGTCCGCGACGCGATGCCCGCGATCCCCACGATTTCCCATAGGGTTCAATGTTAAATTTAGTGCTGCCCGCGATTTTACATTCAATGCTTCAATGGCCGCGATTTGGCCATAGGAATCAATGTTAAATGGGCCACAGAGCCCAAATAGGCACAATTAACACTTAAATGTCCCCCCAAATTTGTAACGCCACCCCACGATCCACGCCAACCCGAAGCGTGGCGAGCGCAGCGAGCCCGCGAGGGGCGGCGGTACGCGTCCTCCGACCTTTTCATACCCCCACTATCCACGTCGGTGGAGTTGAGAATAGAATAGTGTGGCGAGCGCAGCGAGCCACCGAGCCCGAAGCGTGGCGAGCGGACGCGGATACCTTCACAGGTAAACGTGGCCCTACGCGGGCTTCACAGGTATCCGCGTCCGCTCGCCACGCTTCGGGCTCGCTGCGCTCGCCACACTATTCTATTCTCAACTCCACGCCGACGTGGATAGTGGGGGTATGAAAAGGTCAGAGGACGCGTACCGCTGCCCCTCGCGGGCTCGCTGCGCTCGCCGCGCTTCGGGTTGGCGTGGATCGTGGGGTGGCGTTACAAATTTGGGGGGACATTTATGTGTTAATTGTGCCTATTTGGGCTCTGTGGCCCATTTAACATTGATTCCTATGGCCAAATCGCGGCCATTGAAGCATTGAATGTAAAATCGCGGGCAGCACTAAATTTAACATTGAACCCTATGGGAAATCGTGGGGTTAGCGGGCATCGCGTCGCGGCCGTTAATGTACTGACCGCGATGCCCACGATCCCCACGATGGGCGCCGTGATAGGTAAAGAGTACCTTTGCAAGATATCACCTCTTGAAGGCTAATCTCAGGCGCCCATCGCTGGTACTCTACTGCTGACAGGGCTGGGAAATAGATGGCATATATGGCGAAACAAGATCATCCCCCCAATATTGTGTCCAAAATTCAGCTAGAATCTGGGGAAACTATAAATAAGACTCCATCGATAGTTCAAGCTTTTGTTGACCATTTTAGTACTGTTTATAAATCCCAATTAAGTAAGACCAAGGGATAGATAGAAGAATATTTGGGACTAATTGATTTACCACGGCTATCAGAAGAACAGAGTAAATATTTGGATGCCCCTATACAATTAACTAAAGTTATAGAGGCAATAAAATCATTGCCCTCTAATAAAGCCCCAGGGTTGGATGGATTCCCATGTGAATTATATCAAGAACATATCCTTACTTTAGCACCTTAGCTACTGAGTCTGTTTCAGGCGATGGTGGAGGAGGGTAAGATCCCCTTCTCTATGACACAGGCATCAATTATAGTGATCCCTAAAAAGGGAAAGAACCCATTTCGGGTAGAATCATATCGCCCAATATCTTTAATAACCACGGACGCAAAAAATTTTGCAAAGATTCTAGTAAATCGTCTAGGCAAGGTAATAAATGATATTATACACCCCGATCAAACGGGCTTCATGGCAGGTAAATCAACAATGGTTAACCTGAGAAGGGTCTTTTCTTACTTACAGATAGCTGAAAATAGAAAAGACAGTGTCTCAGTCGCTTCATTTGACAAAAATAAAGCGTTCGATTCAATAGAATGGGATTATCTATGGAGTACTTTAAAAAAAATTGGGTTTGGAGAAGGGTATATAAAAATTATATCATTACTATATAAGGATCCAATGGCAAGGATGTCTATTAATGGTTATACCTCTACCCCATTTCCTCTCTATAGAGGAACTAGGCAGCAGTGTCCACTGTCCCCCCTATTGTTCGCGGTGGCAGTGGAACCCCTGGCTTATGTGTTAAGAGACGTTTTACAAGAATCAGGTCCAGGATTAAATATGATATCATTATATGCGGACGACTTGTTAGTAGGTGTCTCGAATCTGGATAGGGATCTCCCCAGAGTAATGGATAAGATACAGGATTTGGGGGAATACTCAGGATTAAAAATGAATTGGGAAAAGTCTTTCCTGATGCATACAGCAAATAATATCCCAATAGGGTTGGAGGACATCTCTATGAAGCATACTGGGAAATTTAGATATTTAGGGGTAATTGTCTCAAAAACTGCAGAAGATTATATTAAGGATAATTTAATCCCATTGATAAAGGATATTAAGACTAAGTGTTGCTGTTGGAGTAAATTACCTATATCTCAAATAGGCAGGGTTAATCTTATTAAGATGGCCATTCTTCCTAGACTTTTATATATATTCCAACACTCACCAGTCTACATCAAGGATGGATATTTTCGGCAAATTAAAAGCATTATTTCCTCATTTATTTGGAAGAATAAGCGGGTAAGAATTAAGATGGACACATTATATAGAGACAGGGATAAGGGGGGGCTTGCAGTACCTAACTTTAAGGAATACTATATCTCTGCACAACTTGTCCATATCTGTACATGGGTTCGGGAGGGAGAAGCCTCTTGGGAATTGTATGAATTAATAAAGTATCGAAATATTTATCAAACCCCTTTACAGCTACTATTGATGGGTGATTTGAGAGGGAATCCTCCCCCAATTATCAGACAGGCTCTCGAGGTTTGGAAATGGGTATCTAAAGTTGCTAACTATGAGGGACTGGATCCTGATGTTCAGTTATTTTCATTAGAGGGTTTAGAGGAAATTAAATTACAACAGGGCAAGTATATATGGGAAAAAATTGGTATAAGAACTATTGGTCAATTGTATTGTGACCAAACCATTCGGTCATTCTCAGAATTACAACTCGAATTTGGGCTACCCAAATATATGTTTTTTAGATTTTTGCAGATTAGGAGTGCCCTAAAACAAGGTTGGACTGGACATCATGGTCAAGATAAACAAATCTCATGTTAAGAAATTTATTAAGCAGTTAAGTGGTGGGAAAAGACTCTCTAAAATAAATAGGTACCTTAAGACATCTTTGCAGGAGGAGGAATTGCTTTCCCTGAAAGGGAAATGGATGGAGGATATCCCCCAGTTAAGTGAATATGAATGGGGTGAGGTATTAGCAGCCCCAAACAGGGCCACCACCTCGATACATATACAACAAGTGCAATTCAATATTTTACACAGAAGCTATATAACACCTGTTAGATTAAAAAAAATTGCTGATACTAACTCAGATAGGTGTCCGAAATGTAAAAAGGAGGTGGGGTCATTTAGACATCTCTTATGGGAATGTGAAATAATCAAGGGATTTTGGGATGATATTATTAATATACCAGCTGGTTTGGGGGTCCCACGAGAGTTACTGTCAATCCCAAATCTTAGGGGGGTTTGGGAACGGGGAAGTATTGTAAGAGAATGGAAACATTTATTGGTGATCCTAGCAGCGATAGCCAAGGTAATCATTGCTAGGCACTGGTTTTCCTCGATGGGTCCCAATGTGAAGGAATGGAAGAACTTGGTGAATAACACATGCGCGCATGAGAGATTCGTATATGCTACAAGAGGTGCAGCATCTAAGTTTTCAAAAATATGGGGACATTGGAAACACTCTCCGTTGTATGAAGTGGTAGATTGGAAGGGTGATTAACGGGGTAGGAATAATAATTTTTTTTGTTTGTTTGTTTTCTCCCCTCTTTCTTCCGCTTCTCTGTTTTTCACATATTCAGCACTTATAATTGTAGTATTAAGAAAAATAATGCACTAGTAAATATAAATCAAATAAGGTGAACACATAATGTATTTATTTATTGATTGCACTATTAGTGATTTAAATCTCAAAAAGTGAAAGGTCACATGTAGTATTAAGATAAGTAATGCACTAGTAAATATAAATATTAAATATTAAATTTCAAAAGTGAAAGGTCACATTAATGAATTGTAGGTTCAGTATAGTATTGTGGTATATGGTCAAGATTAGGGCATTAGTACTAGTAAATATGAGGTGAGAAATGTGTGACTGGACAAAGGGGGGTACGGCGGGATAAAGGTCGTCGAAACTTGTAAAGAGAAACGAGAAGGTATTGACACTTGCCCTTTGGTGAAGGTTGTTTCATTGTAGCAGAATTTGGGAGAAAAAAAACATCTTGTTAATATTGTAATAGCATAAGTTAGCCTGCATGTCAATAAAATAATGGATAGCATATCGATATTTCTATTTTAATAGATTGAATTGATAATGGGTACTCCAAACCCTATATACTCCTGGAACCCAAAGGGTGTGATCAACGCCTTGTCGTATGTCTATTGAAAAGATGTCAAAGAATACGATGTTAATTGTAACACTGCGATAAGCCAATTGTTTGTGTGTTTTGTCACTTGCCTGTTTGTTTGTTAAAAAATGGTCGAGAAATTGAAACAGATTTATGACGTTTGGGATACAGTTGTAATTTATGTCGATTTTATAAGTATGTTTTTTGTATAAATAAACACTTAAATAAAAAAAAAGTCTTGTTTAAGGATATTGTAATTTTTACCTATTATTTTTCGAATTTGGTTTGAATGGCTGTTGTAAGTGGAAATGAACATCAGTTGGTTTCTAGAATCCATTTACTCTTTGTCATATTTTCTGCTCCCTGTATTGTTCATTAAATCTCCTCCGTTTTTAGTAATTACTTATTGATAGGCCTGGTCTAATAATTTTCTGGGATAGCCTCTTTGAAGAAATGACTGTATCATTTCAGTAGCTTGTTTCTTGAAGATGTCAAAATTGGAGCAGTTTCTATAAAGTCTTAATACAGTAGTTGACCCTTCGGAATGCCCTTCTTCCAAGGGGGGTAATGTGCGTTGCTGTAATGAAGGTTGGCATTGGATCCGACTTCCTTGATATAATTGGAGGTGGTGATTTTATCACCCTCCACCTCTAGGGTCACGTCCAAAAAGGTAGTGCGTTTGGCATTTATATCATGTGTAAAATTGAGGTTATAGGTGTTGGTGTTTAAGTGATCAACAAAATCTTGTGCTCGAAGGGGTTCAGTCATTTTGATGATCTGGTAACTAGTACACTTAAAAGAAAACTGACACACAAACAAAAAAACCTGAATGTTATCCAAAGTATATTTAAATTACATTTTTGACATGACTCATGTTACATTCAAATGTGACACGTTACATTTCTGTCCCGTCTAAAGGCTCTGATACAAATTACTGGAACCTGTAGAATCTATGTGAATGAATCAATGTAGGCTTGTGTAGAGGAAGATATTTTAAAAATGTCATCTGGTGATGATGGCAATTTCCAGTTGCTGCCAGCTTGCTCACTAAGTATTCACCCTCTGTAATGTCCGTGATCTCACCTGGATAACTCTTTCCATCATACTCAACATAGATCCAGTCACCTATATTTAGTATATCATCTGAAGTCACTACAATGCTTTAGCAGAATAATTATACCAAAATATTATTGGTTACGTGAAACCTAACTTTCATATATTGTTTCCTATATTTAATTTAACCCTTTGTGTGCCAACATATCTTTGAGAGATATTCAAAATATCCACTAAAAAGGGCAGCGTGGCTTAAATTTTTTATATAAATTAAAATAAAAGATGTGTAAAAAACATTACATTTCTTATATAAGGTAAATAATATAGGTTACTATGATGAATAAAAATGTTTGCTTCGGCAATTTTTACACCTATTTTTGACAAATTCGCTTGGCACTCAAAGGGTTAAAATCCCTACTATATACACTATACTATAATCCATGAATACTAACTTTTTATTTTGTAATATTAGTTTTAATTGCGTGTCTAGTCTTTGTTAATAATTTACATATATTTTCATAGATGTTACATAGTTACATAATTACATAGTAGGTGAGGCTGAATAAAGACTTGCGTCCATCTAGTTCAACCTATTTTTATAGTAGCTAATCCCTTGTATGTTCTGATATTTTAAAGACAGATTGTTACTTATTTATACCAATAAATGTTTAACCAATAAATGTTTATCCAACCTTATTTTAAACGTATTTATAGTGTCTGCCGACACCACTTCTTCAGGAAGAACCTGGGGGGTGATAGAGAACTACCACAAGGCTTTCCTAGAACAGGGATATCCTAAAGAACTCATTAAAGACTCATTAAAATGGGTAGATGAAATAGATAGGGCCCAATTATTGAGAACAAGTCACCACAAAAAGAAAGAAAATAAAAAAGAAAATAAAGCAATGTTTGTCACACAATATAATTCTGAAGCAATGAAAATTAAGAAGATAATAAAGAAGAACATGCACCTTTTGGAGCTAGATGAAACCCTTAAAACCAAAGTAGAAATAAAGAATACAGTAGTCTTTAGAAAAGCAAGAAATTTGAAGAATAGATTGGCCCCCAGCCTGTGTAAAAATAAAAATAATACGGAGAAACAGAATATGAAGCCCACCTGGTTACCTAAAAAACCAAGTGGGTTCCATGTATGTGGAGGAGAAACATGTATGTCGTGTAGGCATACATGTAGAAAAAGTGTTAACTTTATATCACAGGTATCAGGAGAAGTCTTTCCAATAAAAGAATTTATAAATTGTAAGACAGATTACATTATATTTCTATTGAGTTGTAAATGCGGTTTACAGTATGTGGGCCGCACAATACGAAATTTGCACATCAGGTTCATGGAACACAAACGGAATATTTGTAAAATGATTCAGTCAAGTAGCCTATATAAACATATGGCAAAGTGTCAGAAGGGAGATATGAGAGGAGTAACGATGGTGGGAATTGAACACATTTATGATACAGTGAGGGGAGGGGATAGATATGTGCAATTATGTAGGAGAGAGGCCTACTGGATATTTAGACTTAGGACACTAGTACCCCAAGGTCTTAATGACACGACTGAGATGAATAATATCTAGTATTGTCATGGGAACCAGGGGTCCTGGGAGGGAAGATGGGTCATTCATTACCTCTGTTCATGGGTATGCTGGTATTTAATGTTTGTGATAGTGTGTAGAGATAAGGAATGGGTATATGGGTATATACATGTATCAATTCCTCCTCTCTTTTTTGCGCATAATTTTATGCTAATTTTATGTATTTGTGTATATGTAGTTTTGATTTATGAAATTTTTGTATTTTTTCATGTATTTTTTATATATTTTTATTTTTAATATATAATTTTTTTTTATGTGTACATATTTTTGATTTTTTGAAATCACCTCTAAAAAGGCTGATACCCTTAATGGGGTGATTGTTGATTAAGGATATACATGCACTCATGTGTTCTACTACCTGAGAGGTTATATAAATAAAATGAATGAATTATAGAAATATATAAAAGGAACACATGGGCTACATGTATGTTAAGATATTTTTTGTGGTGCAGAGCGATATTTATGGTCTTCTAAATATTGAGCGATACATACTAATATGAATGAGGCTATGGACATATAAATATATGGCATTTCCGGGACTGTAAAACCGAGGCTTGAACTATTTGATGTGATTGAGGCTATGTGAAATAAAGGATATATAAAATGGCGACTAGCTCTGAGAACGAGGCTTGAATAAAATAAAAATGGCCACTGTATCCTAGAAACAAGTTTTGAGAACGAGGCATGGTGCGCAAAAAAGAAAATGGCCGCTGTTCTCTATAAATAGAGGACATGAAAACGAGGCTTGGAGCGCATAATGCAGAAGTTCGCGGAGAAAAACCCAGCGAATGGACACCGCATAAAAACCCACAACAGATGCTATCGGGCATCCAGCTGAGGAAGCCGCTGAGTATATACAAGGCGGAGAAACGCGTCCTGGAAGACTGATACAGCCCGGTACCAAGATCCCGTCACGCTGTAATCAACAGCGCCTGTCTACCGTTGAAGTTTGGCGAGTTATCCTGATTTGTATTCTCAAAAGAGCCCTAACTCCCTGGACACTTGTCACCTGGAGCCGGTCAAAATACAACAACACAAGACTGCTCAGATATAGGAAAAGTGGACTGGGATCTCCATGATCCATAAAAGGATCCTACAGGATAAAAACCATTTGATACGGGACTGGTAACTATTGCCATTTTACAAATGCCTCAATATGCCTAAAAATACAGCTAAAAGCCTCATTCAAAATTTAAAATTTATCGCTCTGCACAAATTAAGTTGCATGCAATATATGTTTAATGTGGTTTGTCTTGTTTGTCTATTTGAGTGTCTATGAAATGTATAATATGCTTTTTTATTAAAACAAGTGATATCAAAAAAATTGTGCTTTGTGGTAAAGCAGCGCCACCTTGTGGTAGTTCTCTATCACCCCCCAGGTTGTTCAGTTTTACAAAGGTGCAAAATACCTTTGGTAGGGGGCTGCAGCTATACCCAAAGTCAAATAATTATTATTATTATTGAGTACCTGATACCCATGTATACGAATTAACGGTCCCAATTACACCAGCGCTTTTGTGTGGCCTATGGTCACTACCCCCCCTTTTCTTCAGGAAGAGAATTCCAAAGTTTGACTGTAAAGAAATTTTTTCTTCTAGATGAACAAAATCTTTTTTCTTCTAATCTAAACTTGTGCCCTCTCGTCCTAGATTCCTGTCTAGCAGAAAAAAGGGTGCTTGACAGTTCCTTATATTGGCCCCTGATATATTTGTACATGTTGAGCATTTCCCCCCTTAAATGTCTCTTCTCTAGTGTAAATAGTCCCAGCTTGCTTAATCTCTCCTCGTAGCTTAAAGTCTCCATTCCCCTAATAAGCTTAGTTGCTCTTCTTTGGATTTTTTCTAATTCTATGATGTCCTTTTTATAGTGTGGGGCCCAGAATTGTACTCCATATTCGAGGTGCGATCTTACAAATGATTTCTACAGAGGCATATTTACTTTTGAATCCCTAGTTTCCATGCCCCTTTTAATACATGCTAGAGTTTTATTGGCCTTTTTAGTTGCTATATTACATTGAGCACTACACCCTAGTTTGTTGTCTATTTGGACTCCTAGATCCTTTTTGAGTACTGAATTACCCAATTCATCCCCGCTTAGGTTATAACTAGCACACTGGTTATGTCTCCCAAGGTGCATGACCTTGCATTTGTCCACATTGAACCTCATCTTCCACTTTTTTGCCCACTCGTCTAGATTGTCAAGATCATTTTGAAGCGTGGTGACATCTTCTGATGATTTAATAACTTTGCTCAGTTTTGTATCGTCCACAAAGATGGATACATTGCTGAGTAACCCCATCCCAATATCGTTAATAAAAATGTTAAACAAAATGGTCCCTAGAACCGAACCCTGTGGCACTCCACTTAGTACTGGTATCATATTTGAAACTGCACTGTTTACAACCACTCTTTGTTCTCTATTACACAGCCAGTTCCCTACCCATCTGCAGATATTTGCCCCTAATCCCAGGTCCTCCATTTTATTTATCAACCTTTTGTGTGGTACGGTGTCGAAGGCTTTAGCAAAATCTAGGATAATCACATCTACAGCATTTCCATTATCAAGGTTTTTGTTAACCTCTTCATAGAAACCAAGTAGATTAGTTTGGCATGAATAATTTTTCACGAACCCATGCTGTTTATAACTGAGTAAACTATGAAGGTCTAAATCTTCCTTGATCCCATCTCTTAAAAATCCTTTAAAAAAAAGGGTGTGTGGCCTAATTTCAAGGGTGTGTGGCTTAATAGGGGCAAGTCACTCCGGGATTTTGCTATGAGGGCATGCCCAGCGCTTTGTGACCAGCTTTTTTAAATTGCATTAAATTGCATTAGAACTGGGAAAACTATAACTACAATTACAACATTTTAAATATAATGAATAACCTTGCACTTAAGATATTTCATTGATAATGGACAACATTTTTAAATTCATTATACATATGTCACATACATGATGCCCATTATACATATGCCCCACAACGTGAAGCTCCATTATACAACTGCCCACAGCGTGATACTCCATTAATCATATACCACACACCGTGATGCCCATTATACATATGCCCCACAATGTGAAGCTCCATTATACAAATGCCCCACAGCGTGATGCTCCATTATACATATGCCACATACATGATGCCCATTATACATATGCCCCACAACGTGAAGCTCCATTATACAACAGCCCCACAGCGTGATGCTCATTATACACTTTCTGACCTCCTGCCGCCAAGCGAGGAACCGGTACACAGCGGCGGAGCGGCAGGAGGTCACTGCCGCAAAGTAAGGACCTGGAACGCAGTGCTGGGAAAGATTAAACTTTTTTAAATAAAAGCCATTGTGGGCACGGCCCCTGCCCAGTGCCAGGCCAGCCCAGCAATGGCTTTTATTTTTTTTAAAATAGCTGTAATCTTTCTCAGTGCCCTGCCCAGCTGCACTGGGAAAGATTAACTGGGCAGTGGCCATGCCCACAATGGCTTTTATTTAAAAAAAGGCTGTAATCTTTCCCACTGGCCTGCCCAGTGCCCAGCAATGGCTTTAAAAAAAATATAAAGTTTAATCTTTCCCAGTGGCACTGGGCAGGGCAGTGGGAAAGATTACAGCTATTTTTTTTTAAATAAAAGCCATTGCTGGGCTAGTGGGCTGGCCTGGCACTGGGCAGGGGCCGTGCCCACAATGGCTTTTATTAAAAAAAGCCATTGTGGGCACGGCCCCTGCCCAGTACCAGGCCACCCAGCCCACTAGCCCAGCAATGGCTTTTATTAAAAAAAAAAAATAGCTGTAATCTTTCCCAATGCCCTGCCCAGTGCCACTGGATTACAAGATTACAGCCACTGGGCAGGGCACTGAGAAAGATTACAGTCTTTTTTATTTTTATTAAAGACATTGGTGATGGGAATGATTTTACACAGAAAAATTTGTCTTACCAGCGCCCACTGGCACTGCACTATTGCCAGAGTGAGTGGAGCCTCGAGGTCAGGTGCCCAGGACCAGGAGCCGGCCGGGGATCAGTCTAGATAGAAGCCACTAAGCACTGGCAGGACTCCTCATATATTAGACTATCACACGAGTCCACACAGACAGTCACTCAGGCGACCCCCATGTGCTGGCTGCTGGCTGTGATGCTGCGCCACACAACCACACCGTGCGCGCCAGCTAGCACCCGCCGCAGCAGCACAGCACGTGCAGGAGTGGGAGGACACCGCGTCACGCTGTGAGACGGATGGAGGAGGAGGTCACGTGGCGGCGGCGCAAGCTCCGCAAAGGACCATGGGAGGAGCTGCGTGCAGTTGGGCATGCGCGCAGCCCTCCCGGGTCCTGCGGGCAGTGGTATGTAATGATAATCCGGTCATAAATAATATTTAAAGCTGCAGGCACCAGGCAATCTAATGGGTGGTCCTGTGCACCCCCGGACCACCCCTTAGATTCGCCTATGTTCCTCGGTAGAGAAATCAATATTGAGGTCTGGCTTGTTCATCCCATTTGTGGTATGTGTGCGTTCCACAGTCTGCTCTCCCTTAGTAAACAATGATGAGAAGAACTCATTTAACAGTTCTGCTTCTCCCTTATCCTCCGTAAAACTTTTTCCAGTGATATCGGTTAGTGGGCTTATGTTGTCCTTAATTATACATTTACTATTTATGTATTTGAAAAACTTCTTGGGGTTAGTTTTGTTTATAATTGCCAGTTGTCCCATCTCCATCATGTACATCCAGCAGACATGCACCATCCATAATGGCAAAGTGGATTACCAATGAGGGTAAGTATTGCAGCATGGGGAAAGGGAAGGGGTGAAATGTGGGTAAAGCAGTATGGGGGGGGGGGGGGGGGGGGATGGGCTGCAGTGATCCAGCTAAGCATACAATACACAGCCAGTGGCTTAGCATACAATATACTGGTCTTTTGTTGGCAGAAAGTGCAGTACATTAGTACTGTATATAATACAGAGTTTGTCCTTTATTCCTTTTTTCATTCTCCTCCAAGTCACAGTAAAAAGCTAAACAAATATAACCAAAAATAAACATTTAGGAAAAGGCTTTTACATCCATGATGTCTCTCAATCTTTTTGCTGTAGTAGTACCTAACGCTGGCATACTTCTCTTGGAAAGAACATCCTTATGCAAACGGGCGTTAGTTAAAAGAAATGTTATTTTTGGAAGCAAATTACAAGAGAATATAGAGCTAATAACATTTGGGCAGAAGCAACGCCTCACCAAAAGCTCCTAAGGAAACAACCATGTGTAATTTCTTATTTTTTTTATATCTGCCTTCCTTAACTCTATATAGGCATTTGATTATTGGTATTATCACCCTGTGCAATCTCTCCCCTGAGCTGCAAATGTTCACTCATTTCTGATAAGCAGGATATGTCCCCCCTGCGACACTCCCATAATACACCAGTAACATGAAGTACCTCTGTGCACCCACTTATCCACCTCCCTGTCACCTCCTACTCACTGCCCAGGAACACCCACTCCATTTTGAAGACATTACTGAGACCATGCATCTTACTCCTAGTTGAGAGTCTATCTGGTACATTCATTGTGAAAAAAATGTCAATTCTTCTTTTATTTCTCAATTTCCCCAAAAAATCATAATTTCCCCCAACTAAAACAATCCGGGAAAAGCTGCCTCTTTTGCTGAGGCTTTCTCCTGCTACTTCAGATTTTTTTTTTACTTTTTGCAGGCTGTGAAGAAAGATGAAGCAGGAGAAAATAGAAGACACTGACAGAGTACAGCTCCCAAGCCTCCCACCCCCACAACCTGCCACTGCTGCTAATGTGGACAGTGTGCATTCAGCCCAATCGCCACAGAACAGGAGCAGTACCCCCATTACCTGCTGAGATATGCAGCCTACCATTGCAAATGCCGATATCTATCCCCTGCTGAGGTGACCTCTCCCTTGCCCCCTGCTCACAGGAGAACTGTTCAGGAGCTGCCGGAGGTAAGAGTACACAGCCCCCTCTGCTGCATCGGCAAACTGAATGCCACCTCAGTTTCTTCTTGAATACTGGTGAAAATCAAATCCTCCGAGTGTCCTCAAGATCTGCCAACAGTTCATGTTTTTCAGGAAGTAATAGATCTATAGTAGGAATAATTGCAGTGGGGGAAATTTACTAAGATCGAATGGGTACGAATGCATCCATTTGTACCCATTCAATGTTAAATACAGCCGGGACCCGGTGCCCAGCTAGTTTACAATCAGTTAAATTGCCATTTTACACGAATTCCCCTCCGATAGAACTGAGCCGTATATGGCCATAGAGTTCTATCTGATTGGCTCATTTACAATCATTCTTACTGCTGAATTCGTAGTACAGTAAATACAACTGGAAAAATAGAGCTAATTTTCCAGGCATAATTGGCTGACGCCTGCACAGGTCAGTCAGATCCGTGCAGGCTTCTCTGTGTAGAAAAAAATAAATAAAAACAAAATGGCGTTAGGTTCCCTGTATTTTTATAATGCTGGCACTTGTGGTTCTCCAAGTCCCAGCATGCACGGGACGCTTGCTGGGCCTTGTAATTCTACAAGCCTGGTGTCCATAGCCCAGGGACGCCAGGGACAGCCCTGGGCTACAGCCTGGGCCGGGTGTCCCCTGGAAGTTGGAGGGGGGACCTCTTTAGTGAGGGGTCTCCAAAACTCCCAGGGATCTGGCTTGGGCTGACCAGCCACACTGCTCATGCTTTGGCCAGGGAACTTAATGTAAAAAGTGTCCCCCGGCTGTGGCATGACCCAGCTGGCTTTTAGGTGCTGTTTTCCAAAGTATGAGGGACCCTTACTCCTTTTGTCTGCTGGATTTCGGGAACCAGGATCAGAGCCTGGTGCTGGTTATAGCAATACAGGGGACCCCATATCATTCTCCCCCCCCCCCCCCCCCCCCCCCTGCATTTCTGAAACCAGGACCAGCTCAATGAGCCCGGGGATAGTTATACTGTTTTATAAATATTTATTTTTCTTTTTTTTACACATAGATGCATTGCACAGATCTTACTGTGTGTGATTGTGTGTGTGTTGTGTGTGGGGGGGGGGGGGGGGGGGGGGCGACGTTACTATATTAATCCTACAGCGCTGTCACTAGATACATTTCCAATCCACTTATTCTCACCCAAAATCTAAAACGGAACAAAATATTAAACACATTTCATATTACTACAGAATTAGATTTCAGGGTGAAAATTGTAACTTAGGCGGTTATTTTGGTTCACTCTTTCTGACAAAATCCTTCTTAGATGGACAAAACCATGTGCACTGCAGGTGGGGAAGATGTAACATGTGCAGAGAGAATTAGATTTGGGTGGGGTTTTACTTCAAAGTGAGATCTATATTGCAGTGTACAAATAAAGCAGCCAGTATTTACCCTGCACAGAAACAAAATGACTCACACAAATCTAATTCTCTCTGCACATTTTACATCTCCCCCATGCAGTGCACATGGTTTTGTCCATCTAAGAAGGATTTTGTCAGAAAGAGTGAACTAGAATAAGGCCCTTAGTTCTAATCTATCCCAAAGGTTTAAAGAATTAAATGGTGGTCTCACCTTTTCCATTCTAGGGTGAGATTTAATAGGATGAGAGATTCAGAAAGTGAGAGATTTGGTGAGAAATCTCCAGGGTTTTTAAAGCGGCAATCATGTCACTTCAAAATCAAACTGGATTAGCAGTGTAAATGATTGCCACTTTAAAAAACCTGGAGATTTCTTACCAAATCTCTCACTTTCTGAATCTCTCATCCTATTAAATAAATCTCACACCTAGGGTGAAATTTAATAGGATGAGAGATTCAGAAAGTGAGAGATTTGGGTAGAAATCTCCAGTTTTTTTAAAGCGGCAATCATATCCACAGCAAAATCAAACTGGTTTTGCAGTGTAAATGATTGCCGCTTTAATAAAAACTGGAGATTTCTTCCCAAATCTCTCACTTTCTGAATCTCTCATCCTATTAAATCTCACCCCTAGTCTTTACTCTTATTTCTCCATTTTTATTCTCAGTTCCTCCACTTCATCTGCCACCAACAGCACACTCCGCACCACCCTAGGGCCCTGCAAATCCAAAATGAAAAAGAAAAATAGAATACAGGAGAAGCTCACTTAACAATTTATTTTTAAAATCATATTGACATTCTTTAATCATTTCTCACTATTCAAATAAATGTAGCATCTATGATATATCCGAGGGAATTAGCATATTGTAAATAAATACATTGCTATGTACAGTATATAGACAAAAGGCTTGCACAGTGGCAGATGTAAAAAATGTGTTCTGTGTATGTACAGTTCTAACTGGGGAACCCATGAGACATTATTATGGTACATAGGCTGCTTAGCAAGGATGAGTTTTTGCACATACACTGTTACACATAATGAGTGGCAGCTGCTGCGGGAATCATTTGCGATTTGATATCAATAGAGGCCTGGCTGGTACTCCAGATGTTGCTGTACACCAGTGCAAAGCATTGCCAGTGGATATAATATGAATTTAATCATTCCACTATTAGATTGCAAACTCCTCTCACTATATTATATGTCCAGTATGAGAGTCTCACAATATTGTATTCCATCTTCAGCATACTACAACATCAGGATTCCAGCAGTTTACCATATATATTGATTTTGAAAGCAGTCTCTGCTTTTCCCTGTGAGGAAAAGTCTCTATATTTCACTGTTTGGATGGATCTATGTGTTTATTGAATATATTGCTGAAACAGAAGGGAATCCATAATCTAAATGATTACAAAACAAACCATTTAACAAGAGAGACTGATCTTGAACTGCAATAAATTTAGAAATGTGCCTTTACTTCAATTAAACATATCATATATTCTGTCATGTGATATTTTAGACATTTACAGAAAGCTGGCAGGGGACATAAAGTGAAGTATTCAATGCCACAAGCGAGAGGTTTCTGCGGTGAGCAAGGGCGTAACTACCATAGGTGCAAGGGGTGCAGCTGCTATGGGGCCCAGAGCTGAAGGGGGCCCATCTTTACTGTCTAAGTAATATGATTTACATACATTTGTCACAATCAGTTGCTAAATAGGGGCCCTTACAAACTTTTGCTATAAGGCCTACGGATATCTAGTTACGCCACTGGCGGTGAGGGTAGCTTGTTTTCAGCCAAGGTCGCCGAAAACGCCATCCTCGCCGTCTAACCCCCTCGCCGGTCTCTCACCCTATTCTTTGGGGAATCCTTGCCACCAGAGGATGGTGAGGATTCCCATGAATGGCAAGGGTCATTGCAAATGCATATAGCTGCAACACTTGCCATTTTGACAGCCGCACTCGCCATTTCCACCTCACTGGAGTATCCAGTAAATGGTTTTTCAGGCTCCAGTGATACGCCCCTAGTCACCTGCATTGAGTGCTGCTAAGCAGGGAAGAGGCATGGGCATTAGGCAATGGATGGAGGGCGCGTGTGCATGGGGAGGGGGGGGGGACTAGACTAGTTGGACTTTAAAAAGGGCATAATAGGTTCTTATAATGCTTCAGCGCTATGCTCAGTACAGTAATGACTATCAATCTACATTCTTGAGTATTATGCTGGAAGGAGAGAGCATAGAAGGGAGCAGAGACAACAGGATGTGCTATTATCTGCATTACAGTAGATAGGATGCCAGCTCTTTCAGGTATCCTTATTGGTGAAAGTTTCTGGTTCCTGTGAGTTTAGTTCTTACTCAGGGCCTTGGGGCGAGATGTATCAAATGGAAAATGCGGTAAAACCCCGGTTTCACCGCATTTTCCAATGTATAAAAAATGATACCGCACTGAAGGGTATCGCCACCTTCGGGTCGCGATACCCTATAGAAGCCTATGGGCTTCTTTTCGCTGCCCGCCGACGCAAACCCGCCACCTCGCCGACCCCCCCCCCCTGGACCCTGGAAGGTAAACCCCTCCTCCCCCTAGTGAAGCAGCCGGACATCCTTCCGGCTGCAGGGGGAGGAGGAGGCGCCGGGGACAGCATGCTTAGCTGTCCCCGGCGTGAGGGGAGAGCGTGGCGGCAGGGAGATGACAGAGACCCCCACACACCACAGTACAGGTATCGCGGGGGGCCTCCATCACCGCACCGCGATGCCAGCCGCATATGTTAGTACATATGCGGCAGCATCGCGGCGGGGGGGCGGCGAGGGGCGGCAATGTATTTTAATACATCCCACCATTATTCTGGTTCACTCACAGAGGCAAATTCCTTCTCACATGTACAAGATGTGGGAGGGGGGGGCGTGTTTTAAGAGATAAGGGGGTCCATGTGCAGCCTCCTCCATCCAGGCCCCCTCCTCTCTGCCGGTACCAGTTGGAGTCTGAGCAATAGAGTGCTCAGACCCTACTGCACATGCTCGGATCTTCAGAAAAATGGTGCAGTGGGCATTTTTCCAGGAATTTCAGCAGTGCTGCGACTGGTGTTGCGGAACTCCAGAGAGTAATTATTTTAAAGAATGCGGTGTCTGTGAATGGTTGGCCTGTGTGCACACTGCACCCATTATAAATACACCACTGGGGGTGGGGATGTTAGGGCTAGTCTGCAGGGAGAGAGGTTCTGGGTTAGGCACTAATGGGAAAGATTAGGGCTAGACTGGGGAGGGGGGTGCAGGGAAAAGGTAAGTATACTTGCTGTACTCCTGTCTGAATTTCCTTTATCAGGATGCCGGCATTGGTATACTAACCGCCAGCATCCCATCTGCCGGTCATCCCTGTGTATATGGCCAGGGGACATTTCGGTACGTTGTGACTCTCCCACATCTTCCAAGAAATTGTTAATTGAGCTTCTCCTGCATTTGACCCAGGTTAGCTTATTAACCTCCCATATTGAGATGCGGATCTAACACAAGTCACGTGAGGCATGTGCCTAGGGGCAACACCTGCTGGGGAAAGCACTGCAGGCCACTCTCAACCACATGTACTTAGAGCTACTCCAGCTGGAGGGGCGAGCAGTGGCCATCTGGACATAGTGTATACAGCCAGCTGTCCCTATGATTTCTCTATGCCTGCAGAGGTGGAATGAGCTGAGGGGCAAGGTGACAGATGACCCCCTGGGCCAGTTCCATTTTTAGCACTTTGGGCCAACAACTGGTACCTGCAGATGCTGCAGCATAGGCTGTGTGGTTGTGCTGTCTATTGTCCAGCAAGAAGGAAACTCCCTTCCATCATGCATAGCCCAAGGTAGAGTCTCATACTGCAGGGTCCTAGCAGTAAAATTATTTTCTTCTTTTATGGCTTTTTTCAATCCTTACTTGTAAAAGAAATTAGGATCAATTTGTTATTTAATTTAGTTTTTTTTTTAACTATCAAAATTTATGATGGAAGTAGGGAGGGTAGTAGGCAGGGCCGTGCAAGGTTTCTTTGCACCCTAGACAAATTGTCAGCCCACCCCCCCCCCCCCCCTTCAAAAAAAAAAATTCAGGTGAAAAATTGCGAACACAGCGGACAAAAATTAATAGGGTGTGAGAATCAGAAAGTGAGAGATTTTGGGAGAGTTTCCCATTTTTTTAAAGTGCTAATAAATTACATGGCAACATCAGCCTGGTTTTTCAGTGTCAATGATTTCCGCTTAAAAAAATGGGAAAAGTTTCCAAATATATCTCACATTCTGATACTCATACTCTTTTACATTTGGCCCAACATCTTATAAGTTCCACAGTCTGACAGTGGGGCTGTCCCGCTCACAATAGTTATGTCGGTAGGGCCACGTTCCCTCCCCCGTTGTGAAAGGGGATGGATCAGCCAGTGTTTGGGGGAGCTCTTTTTGCCCTGGGTGAAGGTGTCATCCCTGTCCTCCAGCACTTTTTTTTGGGGGGGGGGGGGGGGGGATTATGCTGGTTGCTAGGGAAGGGTTGGATTCTGAGGGTGGGTAACACATAACACATGTGGGCAGATAATATACATTCATACATTTATAGGTTGTGTATGTGTGTGTGTGTGTGTGTGTGTGTGTATATATATATATATATATATATATATAAAGAATGTGAGGTTCAGAGTGCGCTACCAAGAAATAATACACAATTGTAAAACACAATGTAATTTAATAAAAAAGTGCCCCATGGGCAGCATATAAAACACAAAAGTTTTTATTACAGCATATGTTTGTTAATTTTCCAGATTTTGGTTGTTCCAATGGTAAAAAAGGACCAACGCGTTTCGTCAGAAAGGTGACTTCATCAAGGGCTTACAAGCATAGTTTTTTGACAACCAAATGGCACTTCGTATGAGACAAAATTTCATACACACTGTCAGGATGGCATCAATAATTCCTAAACGATAATATATATCTTAAGAACATATCTCTCCCAACATGACCCATTCAGGGCG
The DNA here is from genome assembly GCF_055691185.1 of Crinia signifera. Classification (NCBI taxonomy): domain Eukaryota; kingdom Metazoa; phylum Chordata; class Amphibia; order Anura; family Myobatrachidae; genus Crinia; species Crinia signifera. Next base: position 131,745,690 of record NC_139219.1, read on the forward strand.
GCAGGACATATATACACACACATAGGTACTTATGTAGTATCTGGGCGGCCGATTTAGAAATCGGATCGGATCGCATCGCATGCGACCAAATCGTATGAGATGCGATGGTCAAGATTTTTCAATAGGATTCAATGTTAAAATGGTCTGAGTCCATTTTAACATAGAATTCAATGGGAAAAAGGGGTCCTTTTCCTTTCCCCACTATCCAAGTGGGCATGGAGTTGGATATAAACCTGTGGCGAGCGTAGCGAGCCACCGAGCCCGAAGCGTGGCGAGCGTAGCGAGCCCCGCGAGGGGACACAGAATACTTTTTAAGAAATATGCGTCCCCTCGCGGGGCTCGCTTCGCTCGCCACGCTTCGGGCTCGGTGGCTCGCTGCGCTCGCCACACTATATAAAATCAACTCTATGCCCACTTGGATAGTGGGGAAATGAACAGGACCTTCTTAACATTGAATCCTATGCAAAATCGCATCGAATCGCATCGCATCGCATCGCATCTGATTGTATGCCTTAAGGTAAGGCATACAATCACAAAATCGGCAGCCCAGATACTACATAAGTACCCACACATATACTTGGTGGACAAACCTCCCCTCAGCAATAACAGTGCAGTGCAATATACAAACAGTATTATCCAGGTGTCTGGAGGGGCAGCGTTCGTGCTGCGGATGGCTAGTGTAAATATTCCAAGTCTGTTCCCACCTGTACACACAGCTTGGCGGGAGGCTGTTGTTTCTCCTCGGCGGTAGCACAGACAGGAAGGAGCCACCAAACATAACTGTTAAACATAGTGAATTCTGGCAATAAGCCAGGTGTTGGGAGGAGGGGGGCGGAATAGGTGATGCATTTGGGGTGAATCGCTGGAATATGCTGGGGGCGGGGTAGGGGTAGCAGCGGACGGCGGCTTACATGGCCAGTGTTAATCGCGGAGGCGGTAGGTTGCAGAGAGAGAGAACACAGATCAGTGTATGCAGCACTGATTATTTAGCTGCCTGTGAACATTTATGCGGGCTCGGCATCTCTGCTCATTGTGATTAGAAGAAGAGAAGATGCTGATTCTGAGTTGATCTGAGAGAATAGCAGACATTCATCTGCAGCATGTGGTGCCGCCATCCAGTGGCCGGCTCCTATAGGCAAATGCCTAAAGCTGCCTAGTGGTGGTGCCAAGCCCTTGTAGTAGGGCCAGCAGTCCATCTATGTATTTGGTTTTTCATGGTTAAATGAGAAACCTGTGTCCCCGCTACAAAATTCCATCTTGATTCCATTTTGCCAGAACAACAATTTCTCACCTGTACTGGGAGAATAAAAAGTTAACTAATTATTGTCTTACAAAATGCCATTGTATCTACTTTCCGCTAAACCACAGATATGTGAACAAGGGGTACCAGTCAAAATATAGCTTACATGACTGTGACAGCCTACTGGTTGTGTTGCCTTCAGCAACAGCAGCAGCAGTATCAAACACATAATGCCAGCTTGTTCACAGTCAAGGTACTCTGTATCACTGTCTTTACTAAGAAAGGAATTAACCAAAAAAAATGTGCATGTGGTGCTGTCTGTAGCCTGAGAAACATATGGACATTTCAACCGCATGAAGCAGATTGCAGTGGATACAAGAACAGTTCCTTTTCCCATGTGACCAACTAAAGCAAGAGGTATTGAGCAATGACCAGGTAGAATTGCACCCTTTATATATTAGTATGAGGAGGGGGAATGTACCTTACTCCAGCACTCTTTGTACAAGCTCCTGAAACCATTTGAAGTTCTCTGGGAACTAATGAAATGTTGAATAAAAATGAGCTGCAAATTCTGAGGATCTTTGCTGCCCTAAGCACACAAAACACAGAGACCTGTGTATTGGTTATTGACAGTATTGGCAACTTTATATTTTTGGACATTCCCCTTTATTAGAGAAGTTTTTTTCTTTAGCATTATAAGTATTGTGTTGATTTCCGGTGACCTTTCTTAAATGTTCTATGCCTTAAGCACCGGCTTTAGCTCAAGTACTATGTGCCAATATCATAATCAATTGATCATCATGATGGTTGCAGCAAAAGACACTAGTACTTGGTCGTTCTATTAACTGATTGTGATCCATACTGACAGTGGGGTACAGCACCTTCAAGGTTTCTGAACACACACAACAAGTTGTACAGATTCCCTTATATCCCTGAAGTTTGGGCATGCTCAGTTTTAAAGAAACCTAGCCCACTCATCTCTAATTATATTATATACATATACGCACATTTTTATTGACATGTCAGCAATAAAAGTATACATATTAACACATAGACGGTATTCTATGCATTTTCTCTGCAATTTTTTTTTAACCAATGTTCATTATTGGTCTATCTAATTAGAGCTAGTTTTTCTGCTACAAAAATATCCCATTTACCAATTATAACTCATGATCTGCGACGAGTTCCCGGACCCATGTGTTATTGCGGTTTTGAGGGCTGCCTCTCAGGGATTATGCTTTGCATTCCTGAGTCATGGGAATCATAATCCCCAATAAATGCTGACTGTCGGGGCTAATTGGACAGCACTTGGCTAATCCAAAAACAGCTGTAATTTAATGTGATTAATTGGATAACAGCCAAAAGCTTTGTTTTCAATCCTGATATCACTGTTTTTTTTATTTATTTTTTATTCTGTTTTATTGAAGTTTAAAGAAGTAGAAGGGACATTTCACAACTGGATCATGTCACGCAATACAACATTAAAGTCACATAGGCAATTAAATCGATGAATAAAGAGAGGTATATCAAATGTGAAAATAAACGCAGTAAAGGAAAACTGCAGATGTGTCAAGTTTGTTTTACATGAAACACATATTATAATTGCCGTATTGTTTTTCCAATAAGAAATGGGAATGGAAGAGAGGAAAAGGAAAAGAGAGGGAAGCTAAGTGGGGGGAAACAGAGACAGATAAAGAGAAAAAGGATCCTATCACCGCCACTGCCTAAGGCTCCGCAGGGGAGGAGAGTCACATATGGATTTTGTATTCCATCTTTTCCTTAAATTGGAGACAATTAATCCAGGTGGCAGTAAACTGAGAGGAGGAATGTTTAGAGAAGGAGGTTAAGTCCTCCATTAACATGTAGAAGTCAATCCTCTGTAACCATTTTGAGATAGGGGTTGTACATTGGACCTCCGGAAACATGGAATAGTAGCCCTAGCGGCATTTACAATGTGCCTCGAGATCCCAGCTTTGGACCAAATTGATAATGGTGATAATTATAGTGGCTTTGGATGTAAGTTGAGGTTTAATAATAAGGGTGTTGGTAGTGTGGTGCTTGGACTGAAAGACTCTAGCTGTCTAAATTTGTTCCATGTCCTAAGGGTTGGATCAAGTGTCTGGTATTTTGTTTGTGGTATGTTCTGTAGCCAACAGATAATATGTGAGGGTGTGCCTCTGGCTGCTTCTTTAATTAATGTCCATTGTTTGGTAGCAGGGTGTCTGGACATTTATATTATGTACAGTGATGTAATAACTAATAAAGTGAGGCAGTTGAAGGCCTCCTTCTGTGCGGGTACATGTCAATGTGGATTGAGAAAGTCGATGACCTCCTTTTCCCCAGATAAATCGTCCCACCGCTAACTGCAGTGTCTTATAAAAGGAAGTAGGAATCGAGATCGGATTTTTGTGTGTGTATGTGTCTGTATAAAGGTGAAAGATGCTGTATGCCATTTTTTATAACATAATGTAGTAACATTGCTATTTACCCTTCCACTATAGTGTCAGGGGGGGGGGGGGGTGTTAATTTAAGTGCAGAGAATTAAAAATCCCATGGCACAGGGTATTGATATTCAGTTGCAGGAATGAAAATAGTTTGCGTCGATTTCTATAGAAATCACTACGCCCTTTTAAGACACGTCCAGACTGAGCAAGTCAGATTTTTCCCCAAATTTTTAATTTTAGGGAAAAAAACACTACAACTTGCTCTGGGACTGTGACTAAACCCCCCAGGAGGACTAATTAAGTTACCAAAAGTTTCCAAATAGCTTAAATAGTCTGTAATTCCTCGCCTTCCAAAGCAGTGTCTTCTACATACAACATTGGGGGCCAGTACTTTGCAGCAGCAGTGAGAATAGTAATATAGTAGTGTTTGTAAATGTGTAAGAGTTTGTGTGTGCGTACAAGTGTCTGTGTATGTGTTTCACCCCCCCCCCCCCCCTCACAAGTGTATTCCCAACAGAGCCAGGCACTGGGTGAACTACATCTCTCAGCAACCTTTGCATCTCACAGCACGACAGTGCCTCCTAGCAGCCCTTCCCCACTGTAAAGATGGAGGGGTGATAATCAAGAGCCGTGGATACCTCTTGAGAGTTTAGTATCTCTTTTTTACGTGCCATGTGGTTGTTAGCACTGAAAACCACAAAAACATTTTTTTAAATAGGTTACCACAAGATCACCTATACCTGCTTTAATCCATAATTGGGCGCAAGGTGTGCAAACAAGTTTTTTTTAACTTGCTAAACCTCACTCCCAATTGAATTCCTCTCATAGAGAACTTATTAATAGAGAGACAAAACTTATTCCATCTACAATGTACAATTCTTTTTTGTGTATATTTTAAACTAACAGAACATCTATCATCCATTGTGTAAGTTTTAATGCAGTTCTTGTAGCCTATGGTGTCACTGTTTTGACATCATTTCTATATCTGTGTTTCTTTGTTCTCTACTTCATTTATTATTTATGGCAGGCAAAAAAGTAGAGTCACTACTCAATGACAGAAAAGATTAGGTGAACTGTTACAGAGTGTTTTGTGCATACACAAGTTTCCTGGTTCTGTTCCACACTTGGCACTTTGTAATCTAAACTAATCAAGAAAGCTTAAGTGAGATGTATCTGAAAATATTGTAAACGTCAAAAGCACAATATATTCTCTTATATCCAAAAAGGCTTTTACAACTAAATGAATAAAAATACTATTTACATTTATATTATTCACTTTTTCTGTTTTATTTTAAGCAGGCCACCTGTCTGTAGTTGTTTCAAGCCTGGTTTTGTCATTTCTACATTACTGTTGAGTGATTAAGAACAGTAAAAAATGTGTGTTGGGCATGAAGCATAGCAGGCACACATGTTATGATTGAAGAAGACTGGTTCTTGACATAACCCAGTGAAACATGTGAGGTCTATTTATTTAAAATGTCCCATGACCGATGAGGTTTCATTAGGGCAAAAATTACTACATATATTTATTTAGAAACACACGTATTCTGCACTAGAGCATCAGCCCTTCTTATGCTTATGACAGTTGGTGTTTTATTATACAGATTCACAGAAACTGCTTTTGTCTGCCACTGCCTGACTGCCAGCCATGGTCTATTCAAACAAAGACGGCTGAGTGTCCTATATTTTACATTGAGGATAGTTTAATTGTTTGACATGTTGACAATCATTATGGGGACACTGAAATGCCTTCAACTTTGCACAGACTCCTCTGGGGAGTAGTTTGTAAAAATGTAGCACACACCTTGTAAAATGTGTTCAGCAGCATTACAAGTGTACCGCAGCATTTCAGTGTCCCCACAGTAATTGACAACATCATGGCCTTTGACAATCTCACTGCATGCCTAGGCACTAATTTACTGTTCGCAATAACATAACATTTAATTATGTCAAAATGTTGATATATTGCTTGAAATGATGACCGTATATAAAGAGTAGGTGTAAGGGTATGGGTTGTAACAAGAGGGGGGTTTACATTTAACCCCTTCCCGACGAGGCCTTTTTTGTTAATTTTTTTTTTTTTCCTCCTCGCGTTCAAATAAGCGTAACTTTTTTAATTTTCCGGCTATATAGACACATGAGGGCTTTTTTTTTGCGGGACAAGTTGTACTTTTTAATGGTACCATTTACTATACCGTATAATATTCTGGGGAATCAGGAAATAATTCAATGTGGGGTAAAAAAGAAAAAAAACGCAATTCCACAATTTTGCGCTGGTTACGGTTTTTTTGGAGTTCATAGTTCGTTTAAAATGATGGGTTATCTTTATTCTATGGGTCGTTACGATTCCGGTGATACCAAACTTATATAGTTTTCGTTATGTTTTACCACAAAAAAAAAAAATAGAAACTTTTACGGTTTTTCTAATTTGCGTCGCGTCGCCATGTTCTGCGGCTTATAACTTTTTTATTTTTCCACCTACGGACCAGGGTGAGGGCTCATTTTTTGCGGGCTGAAGTGTACTTTTTAATTAATACCATTATGAGATATGGGCGACTTTCTGATCTCTTTTAGTTATTTTTTTTTGGGTAGGCGATGCGACCAAAAAACGTAGTTTTGGTGTTGGGAATTATTTTCCGTTTACGCCTTTAACCGTGCGGGATAACTAATGTTATATTTTAATAGATCGGACTTTTAGGAACGCGGCGATACCAAATATGTTTATTTTTTTATTTTTTATTTATTTTTATTTGTGAAATGGGGAAAGGGGGGTGATTTGAACTTTTAATATTTTTTTATTTTTTTTTATTTTTAAACGTATTTTTTTTTTTTTTTAACTTTAACTACAAGGCCCCCTAGTGTACTTGACCACTAGGGGGCGCGATCGCCTGTACTAGGTTCAGCCATAGAGCTCTATGGCTGAACATAGTGATTTTCAGCACTTCCTATTACATCCTGCCTCAGGCAGGATGTAATAGGAATGCTGACACGGCCAGCACAGGGGTCTACATTAGACCCCTGGCTGCCATGGCAACCGATCGGCACCCTCCGATCTCGCCGCGGGGGGCCCCGATTGGCGCCGGAGGGGGGCGCCCCCCCTCCGATCAGCTATTTAAGCACTGCGGGCGCTTTGCCCGCGGTGCTTAAAGGGTTAAACGGCCACGATCGGCGAACTCGCCGCTCGTGGCCGTGAGAGCAGGTACCTGGCTGTAATATACAGCCATTACCTGCTCTCTTTCAAGCCAGCTCACTCCGTGAGCTGGCTTGATTCCCCCGCAACCGACATATGACGTAAATGTACGTCATATGTCGGGAAGGGGTTAAATAACTTTTACTCAATATCATATTTATTTATTAACAGTTACAACACAGAGACTTTTCTGCAGTGGTTTACAGAGAATATTTAGGCATTAACCCTAGTAGAATTTTTAATTTAAACCCTGCCCTAGTAGAATGGTACTTATATGTTAGTTGGGCACCCGCTAAGCTATTTTCTTAGTTTTCCGCGTCCCCTCGTGGGGCTCACTACGGTCGCCACGCTTCGGGCTTGGTGGCTCGCTGCGCTTGCCACACTATATAAAATCAACTCCATGCCGACATGGATAGTGGGGGTATGAGTGTACTTACTATAGTGGGCGCCCAACTAACCTATAAGTACCGAATTTTTAATCTAAATTCCAATTAGCCTACCTGTTTGTTTGTGAAGCGTTCCATATTTTTCATATCTAATGAATATCGCATGTGCATTTTTGCGCATAAGCAAACTTGGCACCGAACGGCTTTGGCGAGTTTGCCGGGCCATTCGTTATGGGGAGGGTGGGGGGCGGACAGGAGTATAAACGGGGCTAGACAATGGCAACACACAGCAGTTTATGGATGTCCCCATGAAAATGCTGGGAGTTCCCATGGGAACACAGGCAGGCTAATGCCTGCAGGGGGTGGGTGGCCAACATCACAGGATGTCAGTACCCGCCCCCTCTTCGGCAGACACCAAAGGAAATAAAAGTCAGACTTTTATTTGCAAAGGGGAGAGAAATCATTCAAATTATTTATCTCCTCTTTGGCCGCATGCTAGCGGATGTGTTCGAGTACATCACCTCGCATAGTACCGCGGGCATTCGGCGCCGGAGGGGGCGGACGTGTGGCCAGCCGGTGGGTGGCAGTTTCGAGGCTTGCTAAATAGCGAATGACCGCTGCTTAGCGAGCCTTGCTGAATCAGGTCCTAACTCTACATAGTTAGGACCTTGGTTGGGATTTAACGCAAGATCCCAGTGCCATGAGGCATTAATGCTAATAGCTACTCCAACCAAGCTGCCCATCATCCACCAATAGATATCGGGGGGCCTGGGACCCCAATATGAAGGTATGAATTGCATCCATACAGTCCCATTGCATAACCATTCACAGCATTGCTCGCATCACGAATATGAATGTCAGAAAAATATGAATATGTCACATCAATTCCTTGCTACTATTCCTTTTCCAGCACTCCTTTAATTATAATTTCTTTTTCTTCCTTAGCACTGCTCATTAGAGTCTCATTCATGCTTAGATAATTTATTAGTAAGGAAGCATCAGAGCTGCCTTAATAGCAAGTGTCACATTTGTAACTTTTAATGTCTTAATAACATTCGCTTATGTGCACAATGAAATGCACTTTCCTGGGAAGGTGATACAAAGGGGAACCAATGAAACTGAAGGAAGGTGCCCAAGAACTGTCAAGTTGATTGTAGATTGTTTTGTTTTACCTCTGAAGAATCTAGCCCCCAACCCCCGTAATCTGGCAGTAGTAGCTGCAGCAGCATTATTTTTTTGTATTTTCTTCAGACTGCATGGCTATACCTCCCATAGTTACGCCATGCCCCCTGAAAAATACCTGGTCCTTATTTCATAAGGTTGACTTTGAGTTATAAGTAGATCAATGATTCCAGGGATGACCTTTCTGCAAACACAAAATGGGATACTCATGTAAATTTGGTACAATTTCCATTACTAAAGGACCAGGTTGTGTATTGACATTTACATGTGGTTTAGCAGCTAAACTTTAGACCAGGCATGTCCAACGTTGGCCCTCCAGATGTTG